>NW_017189563.1:0-300000 GCF_001704415.2 Capra hircus | reverse complement strand
AAATATGGCACAGAGAAAAAGAAAACTACAGGCCAGTTTCACTGATGAACATACATGCAAAAATCCTTAACAAATTTTCAGCAAAAAGAATCCAACAACATGCCAAAAAGATTATACATCATGACCAAGTTGGCTTTGAATGAAAGGATTCTTCAATATTTGCAAATCAATCAATGTGTAACACACTAACTATTTGAAAGGTAAAACTCACGTGATCTCCTCAATAGATGCAGAGAAATCCTCTGACTAAAATCAACACAGATTTTTGATAAAAACTCCTCAGAAAGCAGGCAAAGAAGGAACGTACTTTAATAAAATTCATATACAACGAATCCACAGCGAATATTATCCTTAATGGTGAAAAACCAGAAGCATTTCCTCTGAAATCAAGAATGAGACAGGGATGCCCACTCACACCACTACAATTCAAAATAATTTAGGATGTCCTAACCAACGCAATCAGAGAATAAAAAAGAAATGCCACTGTTTGCAAATGACATGATGCTCTACATAGAAAACCATAAAAAGACCTCCAGAAAATTACTGGAGCAAATCAATGACTATAGTAAAAGTTGCAGGATATAAAATTAACACACAGAGATCCCTTGCAATCCTATACACTAATAATGAGAAAAAGAAATTAAGGAAGTAATTCCATTCACAATTGCAATGGAAAGAAACATACACAGGAATAAATTTACATAAAGAAACTAAAGAACTATATATAGAAAGCGATAAAACACTAATGAAAGAAATCAAAGTTTACACAAATAAATGAAGAAATAGGTCATGTTAGTGGATTAAAAGAGTCAATAGACTAAAAATGAGTGTACTACCCAAAGCAATCCTAGATTCAATGCAATCCCTATCAAGCTACCAATGGTATTTTTCACAGAACTAGAATAAAAAATTTCACCATTTGTATGGAAACACAAAAAAACATCAAATAGCCAAAACAATCCTGTGAAAGAAGAATGGAACTGGAGGAGCCAACCTGCCCAACTTCAGACTACACTACAAAACTACACTCAGCAAGACAGTGTGGTACTGGCACAAAGACAGAAATACAGATCAATGGAACAGAATAGAAAGCCAAGAGTTAAACCCATGCACTTATGGACACGTTATCTTTTATAAAGGAGGTAAAAATATACAGTGAAGAAAAGATAATCTTTTTACCAAGTGGCACTGGGAAAACTACAAACAAACTGTTCAGTTCAGTTCAGTTCAGTTGCTCAGTCATGTCCAACTCATTGCTACCCCATGAATCGCAGCACACCAGGCCTCCCTGTCCATCATCATCTCCCAGAGTTCACTCAGACTCACATTCATCGAGTCAGTGATGCCATCCAGCCGTCTTATCCTCTGTCATCCCCTTCTCCTCCTGCTCTCAATCCCTCACAGCATGAGAGTCTTTTCCAATGACTCAACTCTTTGTATCAGGTGGCCAAAGTACTGGAGTTTCAGCTTCAGCATAATTTCTTCCAAAGAACACCCAGGGCTGATGTCCCTTAGAATGGGCTGGTTGGATCTTCTTGCATTCCAAGGGACTCTCAGGAGTCTTCTATAATACCATAATTCAAAAGCATCAATTCTTCAGCACTCAGCCTTCACAGTCCAACTCTCACATCCATACATGACCATTGGAAAAACCATAGCCTTGACTAGACGGGCCTTTGCTGGCCAAGTAATGTTTCTGCTTTTGAATATGCTGTCTAGGTTGATCATAACTTTTCTTCCAAGGAGCAAGCATCTTTTAATTTCATGGAGGGAGTCACTGTCTGCCAACCAGTCTGTTCTAAAGGAGATCAGCCCTGGAATTTCTTTGGAAGGAATGATGCTAAATCTGAATCTCCAGTACTTTCACCACCTCATGCAAAGAGTTGACTCACTGGAAAAGACTTTGATGCTGGGAGCAACTGGGGGCATGAGGAGAAGTGGACAACAGAGGAAAAGATGGCTAGATGGCATCAATCACTCGATGGACATGAATCTGAGTGAACTCTGGGAGCTGGTGGTGGACAGGGGTCGTAAAGAGTCGGACACGACTGAGCGACTGAACTGAACTGAACTGAGTCACCGTCCGCAGTGATTTTGGAGCCCAATAAAATAAAGTCAGACACTGCTTCCACTGTTCCCCCATCTATTTCCCATGAAGTCATGGGACCAGATGCCAGGAACTTTGTTTTCTGAATTTTCAGCTTTAAACCAACTTTTTCACTCTCCACTTTCACTTTCATCAAGAGGCTTTTTAGTTCCTGTTCACTTTCTGCCATAAGGGCCGTGTCATCTGCATATCTGAGGGTATTAATATTTCTCCTGGAAATCTTGATTTCAGCTTGTGCCCAGCATTTCTCATGATGTACTCTGCATAGAAGTTAAATAAGCAGGGTGACAATATACAGCCTTAACGTACTCCTTTTCCTACTTGGAACCAGTCTGTTGTTCCATGTCCAGTTCTAACTGTTGCTTCCTGACCTGCATATAGGCTTCTCAAGGGGCAGGTCAGGTGGTCTGATATTCCCATCTCTTTCAGAATTTTCGACAGTTTCTTGTGATTAGCACAGTTAAAGGCTTTGACTTAGTCAATAGAGCAAAAATGGATGTTTTTCTGGAACTCTTGCTTTTTCCATGATCCAACAGATGTTTGCAATTTGACCTCTGGTTCCTCTGCTTTTTCTAAAACCAGCTTGAACATTTGGAATTTCACAATTCACATACTGCTGAAGCCTGGATTGGAGAATTTTGAACATTACTTTACTAGTGTGTGAGATGAGTGCAATTGTTCAGTAGTTTGAGAAATCTTTTACATTGTCCTTCTTTGGGATTGGAATAAAAACTGACTTTTTTCAGTCCTGTGGTCACTGCTGAGTTTTCCGAATTTGCTGGCATATTGATTTAAGAACTTTCACAGCATTATCTTTCAGTATTTGAAATAGCTCAACTGGAATTCTATCACCTCCACTAGCTTTGTTCGTAGTGATGCTTTCTAAGGCTCACTTGACTTCACATTCCTGGATGTGTGCCTCTAGGTGAGTGATCACATCATCGTGATTTTCTATGTCATGAAGACATTTTCTGTACAGTTCTTCTGTGTATTCTGCCACCACTTCTTAATATCTTCTGCTTCTGTTAGGTCCATAACAATTCTGTCCTTTATTGAGCCCATCTTTGCATGAAATGTTCCCTTGGTATCTCTAATTTTCCTGAAGGGATATCTAGTTCCTTATTCTGTTGTTTTCCTCTATTTCTTTGCATTGATTCCTGAGGAAGGTTGTTTTTTTTTTTGTTTTTTTTTTAATCTCTTTTTGCTATTCCTTAGAACTCTGCATTCAGATGCTTATATCTTTCCTTTTCTCCTTTGCTTTTCACATCTCTTCTTTTCACAGCTATTTGTAGGGCCTCCCCAGACAGCCATTTTGCTTTTTTTTTTTTTTCCATTTATTTTCCTTGGGGATGGTCTTGATCCCTGTCTCCTGTACAATGTCACAAACCTTCATCCGTTGTTCATCAGGTACTCTATCTATCAGGTCTAGTCCCTTAAAACTATTTCTCACTTCTACTCTATAATTATAAGAGATTTGATTTAGGTCATACCTAAATGGACTAATGGTTTTCCCTACTCTCTTTGATTTAAGTCTGTATTTGGCATTAAGGAGCTCATAATCTGAGCCACAGTCAGCTCCTGGCCTTGTTTTTACTGACTGTACAGAGCATCTTTGGCTGCAAAGAATATAATTAATCTGATTTTGGTGTTGTCCATCTGGTGATTCTTCTCTTGTGTTGTTTGAAGAGGCTGTTTTTTATAACCAGTGCATTCTCTTGTCAAAACTCTATTAGCCTTTGCACTACTTCATTCCATATTCCAAGACCAAATTTGCTTGTTATTCCAGGTGTTTCTTGACTTCCTACTTTCGCATTCAATTCCCCTATAACGAAAAGGACATCTTTTTCGGGTGTTAGTTCTGAACGGTCTTGTAGATCTTCATAGAACCGTTCAACTTCAGCTTCTTCAGCATTAACGCTTTGGCATAGACTTGGGTTACTGTGATATTGAATGGTTTACCTTGGAAATTAACAGAGATCATTCTGTAGTTTTTGAGACTGCATCCAAGTACTGCATTTGGGAATCTTTTTTTGACTATTATGGCTACTCCATTTCTTCTAAGTGATTCCTGCCCACTTATATAAAATGGTCTCTGACTTAAATTCACCCATTCCAGTCCATTTTAGTTATCTGTTCCTAGAATGTCTTTCACTCTTGCCATTTCCTCTTCGACCATTTCCAATTTGCCTTGATTCATGGATCTGACATTCCATGTCCCTATGCAATGTTGCTCTTTACAGCATTGGACCTTGCTTCTCTCACCAGTCACATCCACAACTGGGTATTGTTTTTGCTTTGACTCCATCCCTTCATTCTTTCTGGAGTTATTTCTGCATGATCTCCAGTAGCATGTTGGGTACCTACTGACTTGGGGAGCGCCTCCTTGAGTATCCTATCATTTTGCCATTTCATACTGTCATGAGGTTCTCAAGGCAAGAATGCTGAAGCGGTTTGCCATTCCCTTCTCCAGTGGACCATATTCTTTCAGACCTCTCCGCCAAGATCCATCCTTCTTGTGTGGCCCCACAAGGCATGGCTTAGTTTCATTTAGTTAGACAAGGCTGTGGTCCTAGTGTGATTAGATTGACTATAGTTTTCTGTGATTATGGTTTCAGTGTGAACCCTTATACACATATAATTTTTTAAACTTCAAAATATCCTATGCAGACAGCTTTTGTTGTGGTGGTGATTTTATTTATTTATTTTCTAATTTTTTGTTTATTTTATTTCATTTTTTAATTTTTATTTTTGCTTTATTATTGTTGTTAGTAGGAATTCCTTTACCAATGCCAATCTCTGTTTTGAGTACCTATGTGTATGCATGTTAAGTCACTTCAGTCTTGTCTAACTCTGCAACACTATGGACCATAGTCTGCCAGCCTCTTCTGTCTATGGGATTCTCCAGGCAAGAATACTGGAGTGGTTTGCATACCCTACCCCAGTTCTAAATACCTACTGCTTAGTTTCTTCAGGGGTCTCTGACTCTGTGCAACCCCAAGGACTGCAGCCTCCCAGGAATCTCTGTCCATGATATTCTGCATTTAAGAACACTGGAATAGGTTGTATGCCCTCCTCTCTGAATTCCTAGTATACATTTTATCATTGACTCCTATATATCATAAAATATTTAGTTTTCATGGATTAGTTTTAGGTAGGTCTTTTATTATTTATATTTATTCTTATTAATAATTTATCAATTATTACTGGTTAGTTCTGAATTCAGTTATAGTTATTATTATAATTATTACTAGTTAATTCTGAGCAATTATTACTGGTTATTTCTAAATACTTTATTATATGGTTGAACTCATTTGATTACTCATTATATACCTTAACTTATTTATTCTTCAGAGCATCCCAGTAAAATAGTTTGTTGCTCTTGTTATTTCATTATTTTTGTCTTATTATTCCCAGATGGTTTTTTACTAGAGCTGACCTCTATTGAAAGCATTGTATATGCTTTTTCTAACTGAGTCCTATACATCCCACTTAGTCACACAGATTTAAATGTGATAGGTTTTATTGTTATTGCTATTGTTGTTGTTGTTCAGTCACTAAATCATGTTTGACTATTTGTGACTCCATGGATTCCAGCAAGTCAGGCTGCACTGTTATTCACTGTCTCCCAGAATCTGCTCAAATTCAAGTCCATTGAGTCAGCATTACTATCTAACCATCTCAGACTCTTCCACTCTGTTTTTCTGCCCTAAAACTTTCCCAGCACCAGGGTGTTATCCAGTGAGTCACATCAGGTGACCAAGGTATTGGAGCTTCAGCTTCAACATAATTAATAATAGTAACTATTATTTTTTAATGTTTTTTAATTAAGTCACATAATATAAAACATACCATTTTAATGGCATATTATTCTTTATAATTTGATTTATATTACTTTTATTCAACTTTATTGTTCAAATCCTACAAACTTTATTCAACCTTTACAGTATACCAGTAAGGTAAGTTTTGTGTTATTTTGTTCATACAACTTAATGACTATTTTTGTTTACAAAATTGACAGTTCCATATTTAATAAACCTTTGTGCATTAACATATACATATTAATGTAGTTATTACTTTGCTTTAACTAATGCTGTCCATTAAGTACTTTAATATATTTACCCTTGAATTCCATAATCTTTCATTTTTATGGCATGTCAAAGAGGTAGGTTTTGTTGTTGTAGTTGCTTTTACCAATTAGTACTTAACTAATCTGCATCTCTTTTCTAAGCATTTTGTGTGCATTTACCTATTGAATCCTATCCACCTTGGCTAATTGAATCATATCATTGCTGTTGTTCAGTTGCTCAGTAAAGTCCTACTCTTTATGGCCCCATCAAATACCGTGACTAATGTCTTCCCAGCATTTCAGATAGGTAGGATTATTTTTTATTTTCTTGTTATATTATTATTGTTGTGTGTTATCATTATTTAGTAAAGACCTATTTTTCCTAATTTCCTTAGTTCTTTGTTACCATTACCCAAATTCTTACACACTTTAACACATTCAATGAGTGAGTGACATGTTTTTTATGTTTTATATTCTTTATAGCTAATAATTTTCATTATTATTTGTTAGCTTTTTTTCCCTAATACCATCCACTTTTCTCAGTTCGGTTCTGTTCAGTCGCTCAGCCATTTCTGACTGTTTGCCACCCCACGGAACGTAGCACAAGACACTTCACTGTCCATCACCAACACCCAGGAATTGCTCAAGTTCATGTCCATCGAGTCATTGATACCATACAACCATCTCATTCTATGTCATACACTTCTCCTCCTACCTTTAATCTTTCCAAGTACTGGGGGCTTTTCCAATGAGTCAGTTATTCACATCAGGTGGCCAAAGTTTTGGAGCATGAGCTTGAGCATCAGTCCTTCCAATTGATATTCAGGACTGATTTCCATTAGGATTGACTGACTTGGTCTCCTAGAAGTCTCCAGAGTCCAAGAAAACTCTCAAAAGTCTTCTTCAACACCACAGTTCATAAGCAGTTTTTCAAAATTCAGCTTTCCTTAAGGTACAACTCTCAGATTCATATATGACTTCTGCAAAAACCATAGCTTTGATCAGATGGACCTTTGTTGGCAAAGTAATGCCCCTTTATTTTAATATGCTCTCTAGGCTTTCCATAGCTTTGTTTCCAAGAAGGAATTGTCTTTTAATGTCATGGCTGCAATCACCATTTGTGATGATTTTGGAGCCCAAGAAAATAGTGTGTCACAGTTCCCCATCTATCTGCAACGAGGTGATGGAACTAGATGCCATGATCTTTTTGAATTCTGAGATTTAAGCCAGCTTTTTTTTTTTTTTTTTTTTACTTTCCTCCTCAACTTTCATTTAAAGGCTCGTTAGTTTCATTAGAGGCTCTGCAGAATCTTTAGAAGAAAGTGAAGTTCTTCCTCACTTTCTGTCATGAAGGTGGTGTCATCTTCATATCTGAGGTTATTATTTCTCCCTGCAAACTCTTGATTCCAGTTTTTGCTTCAACCAGCTTACCACTTTATATTATATACTCTGCATATAATTTAAATAAGCAAGGTGGTAATATACATACTTGACACACTCCCTTATCAATTTGGAACCAGTTCAATGTACAGCTATAACTGTTGCTTTTTGATCTGTATACAGATTTCTCAGGAGGCACATAAGATGGTCTGGCATTCCCATCACTTTAATAATTTCTCACAGTTTGTTTCAAACCACACCATCAAAGGCATTTGCCTAGTCAATGAAGAAGAAGTAGGTGGTTTTCTGGAATTATCTTGCTTATTCTACTATCCAGTGGATGCTGGCAATTTGATCTATGGTTTGTCTGACTTCTCTAAATATAGCTTAAACCTCTCAAAGTTCTTGGTTCATGTACTATGGGAACCTAGCTTGGATAATTTTAAGCATTAATTTACAAGCATTTGAGATGAGTGCAATTGAGCTGTAGTTTGATCATTTTTTGGCATTACATTTCTTTTAGATTGAAATGAAAACCAAGTTTTTCCAGTCCTGTGGCCACTCTTGAGTTTTCCATAATTGCTGGTATCGTGAATGTAACAGTTTCATAACAACATCATTTGGGATTTTAAATATCACAACTGTAATTCCATCACTTCCACTAGCTTTGTTCATTATGATGCTTCCTAAGAACTGCTTTAGTTGGCATTGAAGGATGTCTGGTTTTAGGTGAGTGATCACACCATCATGGTTACCTAGGTCATGAAAGTCTTTTTTGTATAGTTCTTTGATGTATTGCTACCACCTTTTATTAATATCTTTTGCTTCTGTTAGGTCCATATCCTTTCTGTTCTTTTTTGTGCCCATTTTTTGTATGAAATCTTATCTTTGTATCTCTGATTTTCTTGAAGAGATCTCTAGTCTTTCCCATTCCATTTTTGACCTTTATTTATTTGCATTGATCGCTTAGGAAAGCTTTTTTACCTCTCCTTGCAAATTTTGGAACTCTGCATTCAGATGGATATAGTTTTCCTTTTCTCCTTTGCTTTTAACATTTCTTATTTTCTCAGCTATTTGTAAGACCTTCTCAGACAACCACTTTGCCTTTCTTCTTCTTAGGGATGGTTTTGATCACTGCGTCCTGTACCATGCTATAACCTCCATCCATAGTTCGTCAGGTACTGTATCAGATCTAGTCCTTTGAATCTATTTGTCACTTCTTCTGTATATAGTAAGGGGTTTTATTTAAGTCACACCTGAATGGTTTGTGTATAAGTTAAATAAGCAGGGTGACAATATGGCAGAAAGTGAAGAAGAACTAAAGAACCTCGTGATAAAAGTGAAAGAGGAGAGTGAAAATGTTGGCTTAAAGCTCATCATTCAGAAAATTGAGATCATGGAGTCCAGTCCCATCACTTCATGACAAATAGATGGGGAAATAGTGGAAACTGTGACAAACTTTATTTTCTGGGCTCCAAAATCACTGTAGATAATGATTGCAGCCATGAAATTAGAAGATGCTTGCTCCTTGGAAGGAAGGTTATGACCAAGATAGTATATTCAAAAGCAGAGACATTACTTTGTCAACAAAGGTCTGTTTAGTCAAGACTATGGTTTTATCCCGTGATCATGTATGGATGTGAGAGCTGGACTATAAAGAAAACTGAGCACAGACGAAATGATGCTTTTGAACTGTGGTGTTGGAGAAGACTCTTGAGAGTCCCTTGGACTGCAAGGAGATTCAACTTGCACATCCTAAAAGAGATCAGTCCTGGGTGTTCATTGATAAGAGCGATGTTGAAGCTGAAATTCCAATACTTTGGCCACCTGATGTGAAGACCTGACTCATTTGAAAATGCCCTGATGCTGGAAAAGATTGAGGGCAGGAGGAGAAGGGGATGACAGAGGATGAGATGGTTTGATGGTATCACTGACTGAATGGACATGGGTTTGAGTGAACTTTGGGAGTTGTTGATGGACAGGGAGGCCTGGCATTCACAGTTCATGTGGTTGCAGAGTCAGACACAACTAAGAGACTGAATTGAACTGAACTGAATGGTTTAGTGATTTTCCCTACTTTCTTCAATTTAAGTCTGATTTTGAAATTAGGAGTTAATGATCTGAGCCACAATCAGCTTCTTGTCTTTTTTTGATGACTGTATAGAGCCTCTCCATCTTTGACTGTAGACAAGATGGTCATCTGAATTAAATATACCCGTTCCTGTGCATTACAGTTCACTGATTCCTAAAATGTCAGTGTTCACCCTTGCCATCCCCTGTTTGACCACTTCCAACTTACCTTTTTCTTTGGAATCCAGAGTCACAAAATACTCCTCAGAGGACACTCGTAACAGTGAAGTACACTTTATTATACTAATGGGTCCAAGGGAAATCATTGCCAACAAAGAGCCCAACGATTTCTGAGGACTTGGTTTTATACTCTCTTTTAAATCATTGGTTAAATGTTAGTAATTAGTTGTGGCAGAATTAACAAATACTACATACAAGTGACTGTGCTATTGTTAATCTGAGACAACCTGGCCTTTGCTTCCAATCTTTGCCTTTTGTGAGGAGACAGTTTCCTTGTTTTCCCTTAGTTATTGTTAACTGAGTCCAGGCCCAGTTCACATCCTGCCTTAAAATGGCTGACAGCCTTCAAGATGAAATCGCTCTTGTCCTCCTCCCAGAAACTCCAACATCCCCATCCCACCTTGATGCTGGTCCTATCTTTAACTATTGATGTGCATCAGTCAAGGGTATGTATTGTACATCACGACTATGTAGCTGTAGCAAGGCTGTCAGTCTAGAGGTTACACACTGAGTTATACATTGGAGAATAGAAGACCTAAAAATTGATAATACAATGATTAAAAAATAATCACAAAAAGTTCTTCCACCAATCACCTTTGATTCAAGAATATGCCAATGACCAAAAACGGGGATTGATGTCACCCCATGTCCTTAAATCAATTTGGTTAGAGTTCAGATTACATCAAGAAAGAATTAACAGGTTATGACTTACCAAAGAAAGAAATATTTCTTGTTGTTGTCTCAAGAATTGGTAGGGGGTCTAAAGTCCCCTCTGTGTAAGGGAAACACCCACCAAGGAAGTCCATCAATCATCAACAAATGTATGGCCCCACAAATCCTACAGTTTAGTTCATATATGAGTGGGCCCAGACAGATGCACATTATCCTTGAACTATTTGTAGTCCTAGTATGGTGGTCATGATGATTAGGAATAGCAGAATCATCATTAGTGGCTCCATACAGGATCTGTAGTTGTGAATGGAAGATGAGTATGGTCTTCAGTAATTCCTCCTGGTTAGTGCGGGCTTTTGTCCCTTTCCCTCCACTGCTGTCTTGAGCTGAGTGTGGTGAATCCAGGGAGTGATACCTGCAACTTTAACTGCAGTGCGAGAGGTTAATACAATTGTGTATGGCCCTTTCCAGGTAGCGAACAATGTCTGCTGCTTCCAATTCTTTATGTGCTAAATCTCCTGGCAAGTATAGGTGTACAGTAGTGTCTAGAGAAAATGGAATTCTCTCCTGAACATAGGGATTGTTGCCATGGATCAGCTTTGCCAACTGTTTCAGTTGCCACAACACCTCCATCCTTCCTCTTTATGATAATATTCCCTTTACTTCTAGTAGAGGAGGCCTTCCAAACATTATTTCATGTGCGAAATACCCATGAGATCATTGATGGGGGCAGAGTCATTCTGATCTTCATTAACACTAATGGCAGCTAATGACAGCATGTCCATCCATGGGGGGAGGGGGTGGGGGGGAAGTTCCAATTTCTTACACTCATTTTGCCGAAGTCACCTTGATAACCCAGTTCGTTTTCTCAACAATTCCTGAGCTTTGTGGCCTATATGTTGTATGTAGTTTCCATTTATATTACTGTTTTGCAAACCAGTTGAAGTAACTCAACCATAAATGCAGGCCCATTATCTGATCCTATATTCAGAGGGAACTCAAACCTAGAAATAATGTCTCTCAGTGTACATTGGGCCACGTCCTTGTTTTCTCAGTCTTGATGGGATAAGCTTCCACCTTTCCTGGAAAAATACGTACCATTGGCAGCAAATATTTGTGTTCTTAACATGGCTTAACATCTGTGAAGTCCACCTCTAGATGTTCAATAGAACTGTCCTCTTTAATTGTATTCCTGGACGTGCTGTCTCCCTGAAACCAGGTTATTTTTAGAATAGATTATACATTGGCAACTTACATCTACACACAAGACTGTTAGACCTTATTGCAAGTCTTATTTTACCTAAATGGTGGATTGATAGAAATCCATAACCAGTTGAAATGCCAGCCTAGAGGGGACGAAAAGACTCCCATCTGAGATTTTCCACCATCAATCCTCCCAATATGTTCCTCACTTAGTTTGTGCCCAGGTGATTTCTTCCTTGTCAAAGACTGGGGTCACTTGAGCAGTTAGTAGGCTAGACACCACAGGTGTCACCATAAGTTTGGTTGCTGTATTGTCCTGGGTGGCTGCTTTCTTTGCCCCTTAGTTGATCAGACAGGACTGTGCATTCTATATCTTTACCCTTGATCTGAGATTATAAAGAACAGATATCTCTAGAGCACAAATAAGGAAGTAGAAGTTAACAATAAAAGGCATGCAAGGGTTAGGATCTGGGCTTTTTCCTGTAAATGGCATTAGCCCCCTGATCCTCACTTTATTTTTGAGTCATCACTTTATTTTTCCTTCTGCAGCACTACTCCCTCAGGTCAGTTCATTGTTTGTCTGTTTCTGACACTTTCCAACACTGAGAACAAGTCTCTGTCATCAGGAGTAGGTCATCCACACATTTTGGGATCTGACACTTAGTAGCATCCGATGGGAAGAAGAGGAGATCTGTTGCCAGGGTTTCCCCAAATATTGTAAGGAAATTTTGAATCCTTATGGTAGCTGAGTCCAAGTCAGCTGGGTCTTCTGACTCATCCTGAGATCTCAAGTACTGAGCTGCCCAATAATCTTATTCCCTGTCCTTCTTCACTGGGAGGAAAGGGGTGTTCCATGGTGATTGGCATTCCACCAGTATACCTGTGCCCTTCAGCCTATCAATGCGGAGCTTGATTCCTTCCCTGGCAGCCACTGGTATAGGATATCATTTATTTCCTTACAGGCTAGGCTCCCACCTTTAGCTCCATTACCACCTGAGGGTGGTTTTCCACAAGTCTTCAGCCTATACTTCAGGAAACAGTTATACTAGGGATTCCAGAGTCTGCAGCCCTCCAGATGACTGTATGAGCTTCCACTCATCTTCCCTTGGTATCACCACAGGTATGAGGAAAATCTGTTCCCTCTTGAAATTTTAGCAGTGAAGCCACTTACATGCTTCTGTGAGGACCCGCTGTCTTTCTTCTGTACTGAAGATGGTGAGAAGCTGGGCTATGTCATCCCACACCGGTGCATGGGTCCTGAAAATAATCTCTGGTAGATGAATTGCATCCTGTGGCTTTTTAGAATAGGGAGGGGTATGGCTTTGCCAGTTCAATAGATCTGTGGTAAAGAATGGCTGATATAAAACAGCAGTGTAGCCAGGATGGATATACCCATCTGGCCGCACCTGTGATACCGCTTGGACTTCCCTAACAGGTATTGGCAAAACCTAGCTCTCTCGCAGTTCCTTTGTAGACCTCAGCTGCCTCTGAACACTTAACTCTCTCTTTCTCTCCTCTTCTAAACTGGAGAGGGTTGGGTATAATGTCAGTGCAGTAGCTCCTGTCACAGTTTGTGGTACAATAGGAAGGAGAGAAATCTCCTCCACTGGGGGAGGCAGAGGAGGAATGTTGCTTCTTCTTGTTCTGGGGATGCCCTTCATGTTTTCCAGTATGAAGGGAATAGTGGGAGTTCCTCATCCTCCAGATCATAGTATTTTTCCTTTATTTTTTCTTCCTTGGATTTTGCCTTCACCAGCAAAATTTTGCTCTCTCCTATTCCAAGATAACATACTTGGGCTGAAGGAGATGGATTTTGTGCAGTTAGTAGCCATGAGTACAGGAACTGGTCTGGGTGTCCTGGCTGTTCAGTTACCACAGAATACAAACTTTGTCCAATCCAAGGGTTCCTTCTGAGAGTCATCCTACCCCAAAAGATGGCCAGTCTAGCTCATAAAATGTTTTAAGCTTGCCTGGGGTTAACCTTTTTTTTTTTTTTTTTAAATTTTTTAATCATCCATTCCGGAAAGGTTGGTTTGGATTTTTTGCTACCCTTCCTACTTCTTTACTTTCCTTCTATCACTTACAGCAAGCCCAACTTCTATTCTGTCACTCATCACTAGGATCTTGTACCCCAGCCATGGCTGAAGTCTCCACTCAAAGAAGTACAACTGCCACTGTACCTCAACCATGACCAGAGTGAAAAGGGTCTTACCTACCAAGTCTTTCCATGGTAATACCTTTCATGTTTTTCTGTCAGCAGTCATACAAATCCAATATATTAAGGCTTTCATGTACTCCTCCTTGCATAAGTCTGATGCTGGAAAGATCCCAGTCTGTCTTATCAAGGATCAATGCAGACAAATGTGTACCCATAGCCTCAGTTTCCAGTCTGGTCCTAAACAACATTCAGGAAGTCCCTGAATGCCTAAGGAGAATGGGAAGGTGTTGCACAAATGGGACAGTCCCCTGGAAACTAGTAAGTACATTGATAATTGGCACAGATTCAGTTAATACTGTTTTACTTATTTCAGTAAACAATTCCCCACTGAGCCTGCAAGGACACAGTCACCACATGTTTATCCAGCCCCAGTGAGTTGATCAGGTCCCTTCTTCCACTATCACAGTGGGACCGACTTGTTTGTTACCCTCTGTAATCCACAGTTTTGTGAAGTCCTCCTAGAAAGATGAGTCAATAAAACAAGAGCTGACCTGAGAGAGGAGGCACCTTACCCTCCCAGAGGCTCTCATTCCAGCGAGAGCCTCAGGTGGAGGCTCAATATGCCTGTCTCTCTGAGGGTTTCCCAGCCAACATACCAGACATTTTGTAGAATCCAGAGTTGTAAAACAATCCTTGGAGGACACTCAGTACAGTGGAGTTCAGTTTATTACAGTAGCAGGTCCAAGCGGAATCGGTTCCTGACAAGGACCCTGATGATTTTGAAGGACTCAGTTTTATACCTTCCACTACCTGAACTGAATGGTTACACATTCAGTTCAGTTCAGTTCAGTTCAGTCACTAAGTTGTGTCCGACTCTTTGCGACCCCATGAATCACAGCACACCAGGCCTCCCTGTCCATCACCAACTCCCAGAGTTCAATCAAACTGGTTACACATTACTAATTTTTAAATATGGAGGTGTGGAAGAATTACCAACTACAACATGCAGGTTCAGGCGCTATCATTAGTCTAATTAACACAATCTGAGCTTTACTTTCCAATTGTGAGGATGGAGTTTCCTGATTTTTCTTTGATGATATTTAACAGTTCAGGCCCAGTTCTCATCCTGCCTTGAGATGACTGACAGTCTTCAAGGTGAAATCCCACTTTCCCTCCTCCCAGCCTCCCCAGCATCTTGATTGGTGGACCTAACATTCCAGATTCCTATGAAATATTTTTCTTTACACCATTGGAGTTGTTTTGCTTTGGCTCAACCTCTTCATTCATCCTGGAGCTATTTCTCCATTCTTCTGCAGTAGCATATTGGTCACCTACCAACTTGGGGAGTTTATCTTTCAGTGTTCCTTCAGTGTTCTTTCACTGTTCAGACAAGTTTTCTGTCATCTTGTCTCCAATCCTCTTTTCTAAGTACTTTCTATGCATTTACTCATTCAGCCCCTATATACCACAACTAGTTAAAATATTGCCATAGTATCCCAATGATATGTTTCATTTTTATTATTTATTATTATACATGTTGTTGGTGGTGTTATTAGTTAGTGTTTTACTGATGCCTACCTGTTTTCCAAGAAGTTCAAACACTTATTACTTGAATCCTACACCTTCACTTAGTCTTCAAAGCATTCCTGAAGTGTTTTTTTTCCTACTTATCATCATCATCCTCATAATTATTATTATTACTACTTAGATTTTACTCATGTTGACTTCTCTTAGTACTTAGATACACTTTTTCATTAAATCCTATAAGTTTTAGTCACCTTAGTGTTTATATATCCTAGTTAAATATCCATCATTGCTGTATTTGTACTATAATTACTTTTCTGTATTTGTACTATTATTACTGTTGGAATTGCTATTATTATTGATTTTTTCTCTATTAATACTGACCTCAATTCATGGTACATTGTGCTCCTTGAACTCTGCCCACATGAAATTATTCAGTCTTCACAGCATATCGATTATGTCCTTGTTGCTTTCAAGTATTACTATTAGCTAGCACTTCAATAAAACAAACCTCCATTTTTAGTACATTATATAAATTTACTCTTTGAATCCTAAATACTTTGATATTTAATCTTCACAGAGTCCCACTGTAGGAGATTTTATTTATTATCATGATTAATATTTGTAATTATTGTTAATTACTTCTTTCCTAATGTTATCTTTTACTGTAAGAACTTTGTATATTTATCCCTTGAACCTTATACACCTTTACCTATTTAGTCTCATAATATTCCAGTGAGGTGATTTTATTATTGTAATATCATTATGATTGTTACCATCATTATCATTATTGCTATTTAGCACTTTAATTATGTTAACCTCTGAGTATATTAAATAGTCATTAAATCTGTATGCATCATAATTCCTTCAGCCTTCACAGCATCTCAATGAAGCAGAACAGGTGTTTTTTGTTTTCAATTTTCTCTTTATTTTTTAAATTATTTTAACTACTTATTTATTTACCAGTGCCTATATCTATCCTAAGTACTTTAAATACTTTAAATCTTTGAATTATACACCTTTAAGTAATTTTGTCCTTTCTGCATCCAATTGAAGTAGGTTGCCACTTTTATTTGTTATCATTATTTTAATTATATGCTGCTGCTGCTAAGTCCCTTCAGTTGTGTCCGACTCTTTGTGACCCCATAGATGGCAGCCCCACCAGGCTCCACCATCCCTGGGATTCTCCAGGCAAGAACACTGGAGGGGGTTGCCATTTCCTTCTCTGTTAATTAGTTGTGTCAACTACAAATTGGCATCTACCAAGAGCATTGCCAACAACTGAACAACAAATGCATTTGCCATCTGCCTCTATGGAGACTGAACCCCATGCTGCTATAGCTGTTGGCTTTCAACAACCCCTGAGGGAGTTCAGGGTGAGGCACTCTCTGCTCCAGGGAATCTGGTGGGACAGGTCTTTAGATAGTTGGATGTTTTAGGATCACATGGTATGATATCAGTCCTTGCATCTCCTCATATATAGTGGAGAAGTCAATGGCAAACCACTCCAGTACTATTGCCTAGAAAATCCTGTTGTTGGAGGAGCCTGGTAGGCTGCAGTCCCTCATATATAGTGTAAGCACTAAATCCCCTCATGGTGACATCAGATTCTCATGACTAACAAAAAACCTTTTGTAAAATGAGCAGTTCATAGTTTTGAACTCCCACTTCACCAAAACCATATTGACTTTCCCCCACTGCCACTTTGGAGTGGTCTCTTGGAGCTATCTGAGATGCTGCCTCCTGGGCTGCAGTCCTCACTTTGCCCCAAAAAAAACTTAATTCACAACTCTCAAGTTGTACATCATTTTTCAGTCAACAGTTGTTCATTACCAATGCTTATCTCTGTTCCAAGCACTATGTATACTTTCACTCACAGAATATGTACCTTCATTTATTAAGTTTTCACAGTATCCTAGTAGGTAGCTTTTGTCATTGTTATTTTGTTATTATTATCATCCATACTAGTTAGTATTAGTATGTTAATGCTAGTTAACATACTAATTAATGTTTGTATTAGTTAATGTTGACTTCTAATTTTAATGCTTTATATATTTTTGCTCATTGATACATTATACACCTTAAACTTATATACCCTTCCCAGCATCCCAATAAGGATTCATTTTTCTGCTTTGTTGTTTTTTATTTTAATTTCTTATTATTATTACTGCTGATTAAAGGTAAACAAATTGAGGGCTAAAACAAATTCATCAATGTCCGCCCTGATAAATGGCAGAGAAAGGAGTCATATCCAATTATATCTGGAATTCATACTATTAGCTCATACCAGTGAAGATGTTTTAAAGTTGGCACATTTTAAAATATGGCAAATATTCATTAGAAAATACAAGAACACTCATCAAAATTTGCAAAAAAATAAAAATAAAAAAAGAAAAGAAAGAGCCTGCTAAACATATACAAAACCATTCATTTCTTTCCTAGACATATATTCAGGGGAAATGTATGTAAATGTTCTACCACAGACAGGTATACAAATGTACAAAGGATATTACTACTCATAATAATTAAAACCAGAAAGTGTCCAATTGTTACCGAATCCAAGCTCACTCTGGTCACCTCACGACAGGCCAATGAATCCAAGAGACAAGGTGTTAACACAAAGAGAAGACTTTAATCACAGAGAAGGCTGACTGAGAAGAGGCAGGCTAATGCCTCAAAA
This sequence comes from Capra hircus, assembly GCF_001704415.2. Taxonomy (NCBI): domain Eukaryota; kingdom Metazoa; phylum Chordata; class Mammalia; order Artiodactyla; family Bovidae; genus Capra; species Capra hircus. The sequence goes on along the minus strand of NW_017189563.1, from coordinate 281,900 downwards.
TAATTATCTTATTGGTGTCTGGATGCCAGGTTCTATTTAGATTAGAGAAAAAGAAGCATGAGGATCTAAAGTCAAAAAGCTGTAATAGAGAGAGAGGTGGGGGGAAATAAAATAAAAGGGTCTTCAGTCTTGAAAAACCTCTTCAAAGAAATGTCCAGCCTTCAGAAGGGGTGTGTTAATCTCTTCTATTCACAGGTGAGCAGACACAAACTATCTGTTTTGGAGCAGAACAAAGGCACTTTAGTTTATAGTCGAGCAAAGGGGTAGGGTCCTCCAGGCAAGCAATTTTGAATAATTATTAAAAAAGCAAGTAAAGAAACAGTTTCCAACATGGAATCAAAATTGACTTCCTCACTGCAACACAGTCACACATCTATAATATACAGGATGAAGTGTACATAGTAATTTTCAAAACAAATTCAATGTCACTGATGCTATTTGAAGAAAAAGAAACCAAACATAGTATTTTGTGTTTTCTTTTATTTGAAGTTCAAGAAAAGGAAAGCATACATATTTTGACAAAAGCTAGAGTACAGTTTATTTATGAACACAAGGAAAGAGAGGCTTTAAATATTAAACACCAATACATATACATGGAAAAATATAAAATACTTTAAAGTACAACTTTAGGTATGTGTTTGAAAGGTTATCATAGCATATAATTACCATTTGGAGCACATAAATCTGATTAAACAATATTTTTCCTGGAACAAATCAGTCTGTGAAGTTACCTCCTTTTTTCCCCTGGACTTTCTTTCAAAAAGTCCACATTTCACTACATATTGTTTTGGAGTTTTGAGATTTATTATTTGAAGTACTGTTTTTCAAGAGTTTGGTACATATATATATTGGAAAGTTGATTTTGATATGCAGTATATGGCATATGATATCATATCATATTGTAAAATTTGACCATGGACTTATTTTCATTCCAAAAAAGTGAGGCTTTCTTTGCAAGCTGCCAATTTTTCTACTTTAGCCTGTTTGCACATTTTTAAATACCTTTGATTTACATTTTCACTGACACCTCATCAGATTAATCAGACAGGATCTTGCTTATCCCATCCCCCATGCCACATAGTCTGAATAGGTTATATTCCTGACATGCTATCACTTTATTTGTTGTTTTCTCCCTCCAAGAATGCAAAAGTTAAGTGCAAATGGAAACAAGTGTATTGCCAGTGATTAAAAAAAACTTTTCAGAAGAGACGTGAAACCTTGGCTCTCACAGAAGCTAATTAAATACTGGATGGATGTTATAATCCCCTCAAAACACAAGTAAAACCTTACAATTTTGTATGACTAAAGGAACTGAGTTGCAAGTGGCAGCAAAACTGGCTTTTTCACAGTGGGAACAAAAGGCTATAAACTGTGAAAGAAGATAGAATATGCATATATATTCACTAATTACCTGCAATTTACAAAGAGGTGGAAAGTAGCTAGAAAGACCAAAGAACAGAGCTTGTACCAGAAAGTGCTTTAGAAGGTAGGGAGCTTTCCATCCAAGTACGAGGTTTTTTCCTCTGTACCATGAATTTGTGAGTGTTTCTGAAAGTACTATAGTTTGGAGTTACAGCATTTAAAATAAAAAGTTATATTGTCTATAGTGGCTATTTCCAGATTATTAATATATGCTACCATCTAACTAATGGCCAATCTCTGGAACAATTAAAATTAGAAATATAAAAATTGTGTCATTACTAGGAAAAACAGATGATCTAACTCAAGCAGTTTTGGTGCTGTTAAGATAATTTCTTACAAAAAATACTCTTACAGAAAGAACTGATTAACAGAGGAGCAATTATTTTGGAAAGTCCAAATTCTTTACTTGTTAAATGTACTTATTTGCCTTAGATTAAAATTAAGTCGGAGGTGAAATTGTAGTAAAATTGAGATAAAGCGTGCCTTTGTTAGCGAGAGTAAGGAAGTCAGTATTGAACATAAGCGCAAGAAAGCCCAGGCTCTAAGCTTTGGTAAAAGGGAAAGTCCGCGGAAATCCGTGTATCCAATGTTACCCTATCGTGGCCCAGGTTTGTCCAGCTGCTGTGATGCTCCTTTTGCAGAAGTGAATTGGTTAGAATCAGGGACTGTGAGCGGCATAATTGGCTTTCCATTTGTGAGTGTGTGGTCTTGGCACAATCGTCCCTGTATGTGAAGGGGTGCAATGTCTCTACATCCATCTGGTTGCATAGTATTGGAGAGTCTGCATCAAGCGATTTCTGTGGCCTCTTGGCTTTCCGACGAGGTCGATATTTATAGCCCGGGTATTTGTCTCGGTGTATAGCTAGTAGTCTCTGTGCCTCCTCAAAGAATGGGCGCTTTTCAGCATCTGTAAGCCTTTTCCACTCGTATCCCAGCTGCTTGCTGATCTCTGAGTTTTGCAATTTGGGATTCTCTAGAGCCACCTTTCGTCTTCGTTCACGAGACCACACAATGAAGGCGTTCATGGGTCGCTTGACGTGGTCCTGGCTGCTCTCCGTAACATTTTCGCCCCTTTCACACTGATCATTTGCACTATGATTGTCTGTGCACAAGGAAGAGGTTTTCCCAAAGGCGAAAGTATTTTGTTGCTGTACCACCGCTGGACTGTAAACATCGTCTTTCAATACTCTGAACATAGCAGAAGCATACGATTGCACCGTTCTATTCATAAGCTGTTCTTACCAGAGACTGACTTAGTGCAAAATTTGCAGTGAAATATTTATTTCTCCGCCCCCAATACCTCCCCTCAATACCTCCTGGCAGCCAGCCCAAACCCTCCAACGTACTCTTTCTCAAGCAAAGGTGCTTAACAGGATATTAACGCTCTGCTTTCTTCTTTGTTTACATCTAATCAGAATTTGTGAAGGCGCTAATACCTGCTTAAAAATACAAAAGGTGTCATTGTGAAGTTATTTTCATATACTTATTTCAAAGGATGAAGGTTCAGCAGACATACTAACAAATTGTTTATGGTTATGAATGTAAGAGAATGTTATATTAAAAAAAAAAAAAAAGATGAAAAACAGCCCGATCCTGTTATATAGTTGAATACACAGGATACCAAATCCATGCTAATCACTATGCCCGCTTCTCCACTTAGGCTTGAAGTACAGCTGAAAATTTTATGTACATATTCCAGTAGTTAATAACTGGACTGGATATAAGCTGACGACTTTCAGAATGCTAATATATACTAATACATGTTTAATGGTCAATCTCAGATACAACTAAAATTTTACATAAAAACTGTTCCATTAAAAGAAAAAAACACTTAATCTTGGCACCCAAGCAGTTTCCTGGTATTGAAATAACAATTCAAAGGGACTGGGTTTTTGTTTGTTTGTTTTGAGGGTGGGGGAGTAGGGAAAGTGTGAGGCTGGGCGGGGGACTGGGTGTGGAGGTGAAAGGGGGGTTGGTGTGTGGTATGTTAGATGGGTAGGCTGTGCAGAAGTAATATCCATCACTCTCTTCTGCACTTTTACCTAACAGATGATTAAAACTAAACAAAACTAAAACAATGATGCTGTATAAATTTCTAAATTGTAACCATCAATTGTTTTATATTCTAGTTCAAACTCAGGAAAATTGAAAAGTAAGGCTTTACAAAATGAAATAACTGGAGCCCTCTTCCAAATAAATCTGTGAGGCAAACTTGAAAGTTGACACAGAGTATTTTCATGTAATAAAATATGAGGAGACTTCCCCTATAAAAGTTTTAAAACCATATCTGGAAAATGGGAGTAACAACTGTATATTGTATGAAATATATTTTGCATAACATGAAAAATAAAAATGTCTCACCAAGATTTCATAAAAGTGATGCTAAAACCCCTAATAAAATATAATTTGAATAATGCTTGTGCTACATAAATATGATCTGCATTAAAAATATGATTTAAGCAATGTCTTGTGATACAATGACAGTAGAAACTTCAAAGGCTAACTTTATTCAGTCAAATGTGTCAGTCTTGTAAGTTGTATCTTACTCATTAAAATTAAGTATTAAAGATCCAAACAAAATGTGAAAACATTATTACTTGATGCAATTAAAAACATGCATCTTACTGTGGAAGTAAATGTTTAAATGGCACTCATACACAAAAGCAGATTTTATAAACCTAGAAATTGTTTAATATATGAGAAAAAATACATATCTTCTCAAAGTTGAAATTAAAAGACAAAAAGTGATACATTCAGCAATGTAGAGGAACCTTGAAAACATCATTCTGTGCAAAAAAGGATGGCAGACAAGAGGCCACATACTGGAAGATTATGTTCAAGTGAAGTCCCCAGAGAAGGCAAATGCAGAGAACAGAACCAAGTTAGTGATGGCTGCCCAGAAATGAATAAAAGGGAGGGAGCATGGGAAATAACTGCTAAGCTGTTCAGGTTTTCTTTCTAGATCAGTGAAATATTCTGGAGCTACATGCAATTGTTGATTGCACAACATTTGAATGTACCTAAGCTACTGAATTCTATCCTTAAAATGATTGAAATGGATGTTATGTGTACTTAGTCATTTCAAAGAGGAAAAAAGAAAAAGAGGACTTCACAGATATTTATGTCATCGTATGAAGGGATTGGGAAGATAAGAACCTTTAAATGAAAAAAGGGATTTCACTGCTTTTAGACTTCCAGCTCCAAGAATACAGGCTGGCATATATATTACTTCCTTGAAATATCTCTACAATATACTTCAATCAAGAGTCAGAGTCAAAAACAGCTCCAAGCTTATGAAACAAAACAAAATAAAACAAAACAAAAACTGGTATTCCTCTTATAAAAAGCCAAAACCTTCCATGATTCTCTAAAGTAAAGATTTTTCATGCAAGAATGGAGGAAAGAGGATGAAGAAAGGGCCAGTATAGTCCATCTAAATAATATATCAGCAGGTTACCTAATGTTTCTTTGAGTGCATTTTTAATATTTCAGCTTATTTTTATCTCAGAAGCCTGATATACTTAGTCACTATATTCACATACAATATTTAGCAATTCTTATAATATTGCACCTTTATACTAGAGATGAAGTGCATGTTACCCGGAACTTTTGGGTGACTAGGATACCACACCCATTCCCCACATTCATTCTTGGCTCTGTTGGGTTAATAACTATCATGTTTCTTATTCATGACTGACTATGTCTCAATTTTTCCTCAATCATCCCCACAAGCAAAGTAGTAGGAAGTGATATAGTTCTTAAAAAGTTAAACCCAAAGAGGATTCACTAACAACAATGTTTGCCAAACTATCAAATTCATTTTCTGTTTCGGTGGGATTAACATTCTAGAAAAGGAAAATGCAGCAGAGATATTAGATTAAAATAATTTTTCATATTATAGTTCTTATTTCTTCTCAAATTGAAGTAAAAATGAATAAGAACTGAACACTATATTCTAGCCTATTACAATGGAATCAACTCTATGTAAGGTATCAGTTTAGTTTAGTCACTCAGTCATGTCTGACGTTTTGTGACCACATGGACTGCAGCACACCAGGCTTCCCTGTCCATTACTAACTCCTGGAGCTTATTCAAACCCATGTCCATTGAGTGGGTGATGCAATCCAACCATTCATCCTCTGTCTCATCCTTCTCCTTCTGCCTTCAATTTTTTCCAGGATCAGGATCTTTTCCAATGAGTCAGTTATTCTCATCAGGTGGCAGTTTCAGGTACTGGGTTCTCAGTCTCAACATCAGTTCTTCCAATGAATATTCAGGTCTGATTTCCTTTAGGATGGTGGATTGGCTCTCCTTGAAGTCCAAGGGACTCTCAACCATCCATTCTTCAGTGTTCAGCTTTGTTTAAGGTATAAGTACACACTTTATCATTAAATATGCAGATGAGGGCACAGTATAGTAGAAAGAGAAGAGGAACTAAAAAGTCTGTTGATGAATGGGAAAGAGGAGAGTGAAAAAGCTAGCTTGAAATTCAACATTAAAAAGCGAGGATCATAGCATCTGGTACCATCACTTCATGGCAAATAGATGGAGAAACAATGGAAATAATGACAGATTTTACTTATTTGGCTCTAAAATTACTGCAGATAATGACTGCAGCCATAAAAGTAAAAGATGGTTGCATTTTGGAAGAAAAGCTATGACAAACATAGACAGTATATTAAAAAGCAGAGACATTACTTTGCCAACAAAGGTCTATCTAGTCAAAGATAAGTTTTTTTTCCGTAGTCATATCTGGATGTGAGAATTAGACCATAAAGTAAGCTGAGTGACAAAGAATTGATGCTTACGAAGTGTGGAGCAGACTCTTGAGAGTCCCTTGGACTGCAATGGGATCAAACTAGCCAATCATAAAGGAAATTAGTCCTTAATGAATATTGATTGGAAGGACTGTTGCTAAAGCGGAAGCTCCAATATTTTTGCCACCTGATGCAAAGAACTGACTCATTGGAAAAGACCCTGATGCTGGGAAAGATTGAAGGCAGGAGAGGAAAACAGAGAATGAAATGATGGCATGGCATCACCAACTAGATGGACATTTCTGTTACTTTGCCAACAAAGGTCTGTCTAGTCAAGGCTATGGTTTTTCCAGTGGTCATGTATGGATGTGAGAGTTGGACTGTGAAGAAGGCTGAATGCCGAAGAATTGATGCTTTTGAACTGTGGTGTTGGAGAAGACTCTTAAGAGTTCCTTGGACTGCAAGGAGAGCCAACCAGTCCATGCTGAAGGAGATCAACCCTGGGATTTCTTTGGAACGAATGATGCTAAAGCTGAAACTCCAGTACTTTGGCCACCTCATGAGAAGAGTTGACTCATTGGAAAAGACTCTGATGATGGGAGGGATTGGGGGCAGGAGGAGAAGGGAACAACAAGAGATGAGATGGCTGGATGGCATCACTGACTGGATGGACATGAGTCTGAGTGAACTCCAGGAGTTAGTGATGGACAGGGATGCCTGGCGTACTCTGGTTCATGGGGTCATAAAGTGTTGGACACGACTGAGCGACTGCACTGAACTGAGCTAAACTAAACAATTGATGGACCATAGTTCAACAGTGTTTACATGAAACCCTCACAAAATTTTACAATAATAATTTGCATATTTTTTCTCTTCACCATTTCCGCTCACCTCCCCCAACAAAATAGTCAGAACATTTTCAAATGAAGGAATAGATACAATTATAATTGCACAGATTTTGCTGCATTAATGTCCTCTAACATTATCAGGAAATTTCCCAACAAAATATGAAAGTATGTGGTTAAAATATAAGGACACTGAATCTTGCCCTATTTGTATTTTGCTAATCTATATCAATTTATGTGTCTATTTATTTCCTAGTTTGTCTGTGAGCTGTTTTTGTTTGTTTGTTTAACTCTAATGATACATAGAGCTCCCTGATAGCTAGCTTAGTTGTTAAAGAATTCACCTGTAATCAGGAGGTCCCAGTTAATTTCCTTGTTTGGGAAGATACACTAGAAAAGGAATAGGCCACAGACTCCAGTATTCTTGCACTTCCCTTGTGGCTCAACTGGTAAAGAATCCCCCTTTAATGCTGAAGACTTGGGTTTGATCCCTGTGTTGGGAATATGCCCTAGAGAAGGGAATGGCTACCCACTCCAGTATTCTAGCCTGGAGAACTGCATGGGACTATATAGTCCATGGGGTCACAAAGAGTCAGACATGACTGAGCATCTTTCACTTTCACTTTTAATGATAAACAGAACTTTTTTTTTTTTTAATTTATTTAATCTTGCTGGATTTTTAAACATGGCCTGGACTTAATGAATTAAAATAATATACCTTTTTGATGTTTAGATATGTATCAAAACTGAATTATCTCATTGTTCCAAGACTTAAATAAGGCATATAGAATCTGATCCCCATAATCATGATTGATTTCATTGTTATCACCTTCTAGGAGCATCTTAATTAGTATGAGGTGGAAGAAACAGAAACTACCTGAAAAAAAAAAAAAGAAAGAAAGAAACTTACAAATAAATATATGCTGTAAAATATAAATACCTATCTGGTTTACAACTGAAAAAATAAATTCTTCTTGTTTTTTTCTCTATCATCATTATAATGTTTCCTTTTAATTTTACCATTTTGACATTTCCAATATAGGAAATTTCTTTAAAATTACTATAGCTTGATGTATTTTCCTAGCTTGTTTGTAACTATTGGTATTAAAATAAAGAGGAAAAAGCCAGTTTCAAACCAGTCTTCCTTTCTACCTTGATACATTAAAAATGCTCTGATTCCTGCCATTTAATTTCCAATGCGCAAAGCGCAAGCTACCATTTTTAATTTGTCTAGTCAGCTCAAATGTTGATTGATTTAGCTTGTTCTTTAAAAAGAAGGTCACTTTTGATCTCTTCTCTGTTTCACAATCTCCCCTGTTTCTATGAAAGTCAATTATAATAGTCTCAGTTTTGAAATGAACCTGATCTTGAAGGGAGAACAGGGAGCAGTCCTGAAGAAAGATCTCAATTCACTGGTCAGGAATTAAACTTGCATCAACTAGAATGAAAACCAAGTGTCCTAGCCACTAGAATATCAGCGGCTAGAGGCTAAAATTAAGGTCTTGGCTCTTGCCCCTGGAGACAGAAACTGTAAGAATAGGTACAAAGTTTCCTTTTCAGTTCAATTCAGTTCAGTTGCTCAGTCACGTCTGACTCTCTGCGACCCCATGAATCTCAGCATGCCAGGCCTCCCTGTCCATCACCAACTCCTGGAGTTCACTGAAACTCACGTCCAGCGAGTCAGTGATGCCATCCAACCATCTTATCCTCTGTTGTCCCCTCTTTATCCTGCCTCCAATCCCCTGTTCCCACAAGATGCATGCACAACTTTTTTCTCAGATGGATCCCAACATAAAGGCCCATCCATGTTTATTATGGCATGGAGCCTTCTCCCTTATGACTCCCAAAAACTTTCCTGTGCAGGTCCAGATAGGAAAGTCTTCCTTGACCTCTGGAGTGGGTTCTTTATCTTTATGCTTTAGACAGACTTTTACCACTAGTTTTGTCCTTGCAGTGACTGGATGAGAAAAAAAGCCTCAATTTTACTCCATTTAAAAACTGCCAGGTGTCTGGACCAGAGGCCCACTGTCTCCTATCTCAAACTAAGCAGCTGTTTGGCCAAAAACTACTTGATGAAAGTTGTTAATTTATTGATGATGTTCCATGGATTTGGTCTACTATACCTTGTATACATTATTTGTTCTCACTTTATTGACATCAGAAACTCTTTCCATTCAGTTCCTTATTTTTTATATACTTCTAGTACCCTAATAATTAGTCAGTTCTTATGAATATTTCTCAGTTTTCTGATGAGGATGTTTCTTTTTCCTGTAGTGATTTATATATGAAAGATATCATCCTTTAGCTGAGAAACATTTAACTAATACTTTTTTTCATATGCTCTGTATATTTATATTTATCCTTAACATCTTTAAATCTTCAGAACAGTACTTTGGTAATAATGGATATAACATGAATCCTGGTTTTGGTCTGGTTTCAAAGAAAATGGTTACAGTGTCTTACAAGCTGAAAAATATTGCTTACCTGTGAACTAATTTTTATGTTGTAATTACAACAAAGGAGTAAAGGACCAATATACACATGTTAATGCAGAGTTCTAACAAATATCATGGGGAGATAAAAGACTTCCTAAGTGACCAATGCAAATAAATCAGTTCAGCTCAGTTCAGCCACTCAGTAGTGTCCTGCTGTTTGTGACCCCATGAATCACAGCATGCCAGGCCTCCCTGTCCATCACCAATTCCCAGAGTTCACTCAAACTCACATCCATCGAGTCAGTGATGCCATCCAGCCATCTTATCCTCTGTTTCCTCTTCATCCTGCCTCCAATACGTCCCAGTATCAGAGTCTTTTCCAATGAGTCAACTCTTCACATGAAGTGGCCAAAGTATTGGAGTTTCAGCTTTAGCATCATTCGTTCCAAAGAAATCCCAGGGCTGATCTCATTTAGAAAGGACTGGTAGGAGGTCCTTGTAGTCCAAGGGACTCTCAAGAGCCTTCTCCAACACCACAGTTCAAAAGCATCAATTATTTGCCCCTCATCTTTCTTCACAGTCCAACTCTCACATCCATACATGACCACTGGAAAAATCATAGCCTTGACTAGACGGACCGTTGTTGGCAAATTAATGTCTCTGCTTTTCAATATGCTCTCTAGTGTGGTAATAACTTTTCCAATGAGAGAACATATAGGGAAATATTTTATCAAAGTCAGAAACAGCACAGACACACGCATCTAGAGAGAGGATATGATCTTCCTCTCTAATGAGGAAAAGCACAGAACTTCAGAAGTTAGAAATACCCAACCAGAGTGTGTGAGTCCTGAGTAAGAAGTGCAATAAGAATGTAATATAAATCATCTACATAGGACAATGTTTCCGAGTCTTTGTTTACCTTTGGCCAGTTATTTACTTTTATTCTTTATTCCTCCATAGACCATCCCCTGTTTTCCCACAAGATGCATGCACAACTTTTTTCTCAGATGGATCCCAACATAAAGGCCCATCCATGTTTATTATGGCATGGAGCCTTCTCCCTTATGACTCCCAAAAACTTTCCTGTACAGGTCCAGATAGGAAAGTCTTCCTTGACCTCTGGAGTGGGTTCTTTATCTTCATGCTTTAGACAGACTTTTACCACTAGCCTTGTCCTTGGAGTGTCTGGATGATTAAAAAGCCTCAATTTTACTCCATTTGAAAACTGCCAGGTGTCTGGACCAGAGGCCCACTGTCTTCTATCTCAAACTAAGCAGCTGTTTGGCCAAAAACTACTTGATGAAAGTTGTTAATTTATTGATGATGCTCCATGGACTTGCTCTACTGTACCTTGTATATATTATTTGTTCTCACTTTATTGACATCAGAAACTCTTTCCATTCAGTTCCTTATTTTTAAAATACTTTTAGCACCCTAATAATTAGTCAGTTCTTATGAATATTTCTCAGTTTTCTGATGAGGACTTTTCTTTCTCCTGTAATGATTTATACATGAAAGATATTCTTTAGCTGAGAAACATTTAACTAATACTTTTTTTTTCATATGCTCTGTATATTTATATTTATCCTTAACATCTTTAAAACTTCAGAACAGTACTTTGGTAATAATGGATATAACATGAATCCCGGTTTTGGTCTGGTTTCAAAGACAATGGTTACAGTGTCTTACAAGCTGAAAAATATTGCTTCCCTGTGAACTAATTTTTAGACTGTAATTACAACAAAGGAGTAAAGGACCAATATACACTTGTTAATGCAGAGCTCTAAAAAATATCATGGAGAGATAAAAGCCTTCCTAAGCAACCAATCCAAATAAATCAGTTCAGTTCAGTTCATTTCAGTCGCTCAGTTGTGCCCTTCTCTTTGTGACCCCATGAATCACAGCACACCACACCTTCCTGTCCGTCACCAACTCCTAGAGTTCACTCAAACTCATGTCCATTGAGTCAGTGATGCCATCAAGCCATCTCATCCCATCTTCCCCTTCTCCTCCTGCCTCCAAACCCTACCAGTATCAGGGTCTTTTCTAGTGAGTCAACTCTTTGCATGAGGTGGCCAAAGTATTGGAGTTTCAGCTTTAGCATCATTCATCCCAATGAAACACCCAGGACTGTTCTACTTTAGGATGTACTGGCTGGGTCTCCTCGCAGCCCAAGGGACTCTCAAGAGTCTTCTCCAGGGGATCAGGATGAGGAACACATGTACGCCCATGGTGGATTCATGTTGATGTATGGCAAAGCCAGTAAAATATCACAAATTAATTAATCTTCAATTAAGATAAATTTATATTTTAAAAAAGCATCAGTTCTTCAGCTCTCAGCTTTCTTCATAGTCCAACTCTTACATCTACACATGGGCACTAGAAAAGCAATAGCCTTGACTAGATGGACCTTTTTTGGCAAAGTAATATCTCTGCTTTTCAATATATTATGCAGTTTGGTCATGATATTCCTTCCAAGGTGTAAGCATCTTTTCATTTCATGGCTGCAATCACCGTGGCTGCAGTGATTTTGGAACCCCCCAAAATAAAGTCTGACATTGTTTCCACTATTTCATAGAGGAAAACAATAAAATGGGAAAGACTAGAGATCTCTTCTAGAAAATTAGAGATACCGAGGGAACATTTCATACAAAAATGGGCTCAATAAAGGACAGAAATGGTATGGACCTAACAGAAGCAGAAGATATTAAGAAGAAGGTTGCAGGAATAAACTGAAGAACTATACAAAAAACAAACAAACAAACAAACAAACAAAAAACACACAAAACCTTCCTGGATAATCATACTGATGTGATCACTCACCTAGAGCCAGACATTCTGGAAAGTGAAGTCAAGAGGGCCTTAGGAAGAATTACTACAAACAAAACTAGTGAAGGTGATGGAATTTGAGTCGAGCTATTTTAAATCTTCAAAGATGATGCTGTGGAAGTGCTGCACTCAATATTTCAGCAAACTTGGAAAACACAGCAGTGACCACAGCATTTGAAAGGTCAGCTTTCATTCCAAAAGACAATACCAAAGAATGCTCAAATGACCACACAATTGCCCTCATCTCACACACTAGTTAAGTAATGCTCAAAATTATCCAAGCCAGGCTTCAACAATAAATGAACCATGAACGTTCAGATGTTCAACCTGGATTTAGAAAAGGCAAGAAGAACCAGAGATCAAATTGTCAACATCTGCTGGATCCTCAAAAAAGCAACAGAGTTCCAGAAAAACATCTATTTCTGCTTTATGAACTATGGCAAAGCCTTTGATTGTGTGGATAACAATAAACTGTGGACAGTTATGAAAGAGTTGGGAATTCCATACTACCTGACCTGCCTCTTGAGAAATCTGTATACAGGTCAGGAAGCAACAGTTAGAAATGGACATAGAACAGCAGACTAGATCCAAATAGGAAAAGGAGTACATCAAGTCTGTATATTGTCACCCAGCTTATTTAACTTATATGCAGAGTATATCATGAGAAAATCTGGGCTGGAAGAAGCACAAGTTGGGCTCAAGATTGCTGGGAGAAATACCAATGACCTCGGATATGCGGATGACACCACATTTATGGCAGGAAGTGAAGAAGAACTAAAGAGCCTCTTGATGAAAGTGAAAGAGGAGAATGATAATGCTGGCTTAAAGCTCAACTTTCAGAAAACTGAGTTTATGGAATATGGTCCCATCACTTCTGGCAAATAGATGGAGAAACAGTGGAAACAGTGGCTGACTTTATTTATTTATTTTTTTGGGGGGCGGGGTGTTGCAGAATCACTGCAGATGTGGTCTGCAGCAATGAAATTAAAATTCATTTATTCCTTGGAAGGGAAGTTATTCCTAACCTATACAGCATATTAAAAGGTAAAGACACAATAAATTTAAATTAAAAAATAAAAATAAAAGGTGGAGACATTAATTTGCTGACAAATGTCCATCTAGTCAAAGCTTTTATTTTTCCAGTAGTCATGTAAGGATGTGAGAGTTGGAATATAAAGAAAGGTGAGCACCGAATAATTGATGATTTTGAACTGTGGTGTTGGAGAAGACTTTTGAGAGTCCCTTGGACTCCAAGGAGATCCAAGCGGTCCATCCTAAAGGAGATCAGTCATAAAGAAGTTCATTGGAAGGACTGATGTTGAAACTGTACTTGGCCACCTGAGGTAAAGAGCTGACTCATTTGAAAAGACCCTGATGCTGGGAAAATTTGAGGGCAGGAGGAAAAGTGATGACAGAGAATGAGATGTTTGGACGGCATCACCGACTCAACGGACATAAGTTTAGGTAAACTCTGGGAGTTGATGATGGACGGGGATGCCTGGTGTGCTGTGTTTCATGGGGTCACAAAGAGTCAGACAGGCCTGAGTGACTAAATGCCAGCATGTCTAGTATAAACAAAATTTTTATAACGTCTAATGATTTTATTTTTATCAATTGTAAATTTAACATACAATTCTAGCGTTTTTCCTGGCAGTTCAGTGGCTAGAACTACATTTTCAGTGCTATGGCCTCAGGTTTAATGCCTTTTTGGGGAATAAAGATAACACAATCCCCAGGACACAGCCAAATAAATAAATAAATAAATAAATGCACACACAACCTAAAAGCTGAATTTTTCTTTTTTTTTTTGTTTTCTTTTTCGGAGGAGCCTCTCAAATAACCCTGAGAAAACATCTCTGAAGAGATGATGGTGGAGGTTTGATATAAAGGAGATTTGCAACAAATGGCACATAGTTGAACAACAGATTGCTGCTAATAAAAAGAGAATGAAACTTCTCAAGTTAAGAAATTGAAACATTGTATGTGTATGAGAAAATGTAGAAATTTGGGTTCACTGGAATCATTCTTCTCATATGAACCTCAGCTATTTGGAGCCAGTGTCCTGTGCTTTTTAACTTGCTGAGTTCCTGAGGGCTCAGCTTAAGGAGTGGCTACAGTCTACTCTCTGCTAGATGGCAGGAATTATTTCCTTCCTGAATTTCCTCGAGGCTCATCAGCTTATTGCAATCACTGGTGACTGACAAACTTTTTCATTGATATGACAGACAACATTTTACTTCCCAATATCTTGTTTGAAATTTGGCTAGCATAGACAAAGGAAACTGGTGTTTAGGGACCATAGGGTCAGACACACCTGAGAAGGCACATACTAAAATAATCAGTGAGTCTGGTGCTTAGCAAAATAAATCACAGTTTGTAGCTAGATTTCAGAATAGAGGAATAATGAATTGAATTGTCTTTTATTATTATTATTCACCTTTGTTTATCATGTTTCTTTGTATTATTTTAGGCAAACCCGTCCACTATTAACAAGGATACATGACATACATGTGTGAGTGACTATAAATATATATGGTTTTTCTTATTTAACTTATATGCAGAGTACATCATGAGAAACGCTGGGCTAAAAGAAGCACAAGCTGGAGTCAAGATTTCCGAGAGAAATATCAATAACCTCAGATATGCAGATGACACCACTCTTATGGCAGAAAGTGAAGAGGAGCCAAAAAGCTTCTTGATGAAAGTGAAAGAAGAGAGTGAAAACGTTGGTTTATGCTCAACATTCAGAAAACTAAGATCATCGCATCTGGTCCCATAACTTCATGGGAAATAGGTGAGGAAACAGTGGAAACAGTGTCAGACTTTATTTTTTGGACTGCAAAATCGTAGTAGATGGTGATTGCAGCCATGAAATTAAAAGACGTTTACTCCTTGGAAGGAAAGTTATGGTCAACCTAGATAGCATATTCATAAGCAGAGACATTACTTTGCCAACTAAAGTCCGTCTAGTCAAGGCTGTGGTTTTTCCTGTGGTCATACATGGATATGAAAGTTGGACCCTGAAGAAAGCTGAGCACCTAAGAATTGATGGTTTTGAACTGTGGTGTTGGAGAAGACTCTTGAGAGTCCCTTGGACTTCAAGGAGATACAACCAGTCTATTCTAAAGGAGATCAGTCCTTGGTATCCATTGGAAGGAATGATGCTAAAACTGAAACTCCAATACTTGGGCCACCTCATACGAAGAGTTGACTCATTGGAAAGGTCTCTGATGCTGGGAGGGATTGGGGGCAGGAAGAGAGTAGAACGACCGAGGATGAGACATCTGGCTGGCATCACCAACTCGATGGACATAGATTTGAGTGAACACCGGGAGTTGGTGATGGACAGGGAGGCCTCGTGTGCTGTGATTCATGTGGTTACAAAGAGTCGGATACGACTGAGCAACTAAACTGAACTAAACTGATGGCTTTTAAACACAAATATTTCAAATTAGGTAATATATGTCTTTCCACTGGCATCCAGTGCAGACCTCATTCTCTCTACTTCTTCCACTCTCATCTTTCTGTCTGTTCATACTATAGTGCTAGTTCTAATTATCACCTGAAAAAAAAAAAAAAAGATTAGGTATTATGTTCATTTCAGTTCTGTTGAGAGGCTGCTGAAAATGTTAATCTTTGAATCAGTCTCTGTTGATAAGATAAAATTCTCTGAGTGTCCAGCCTTACTAGTCTCCTCAAGCCCAGAAAATGTTTTCTTTTGTTGTTCCTTCCCATCACTAGATTTCTATGCTAGTTATTTTACGTAGAGCTAAACATATGAGCAACTACTTGAAGAATTAGATATCATTAATTCTGTTTAAAGCCTGGTTATATTTTGAGCAATATAAAAGACAACAATCTTGTAAACAGGCCATCATTATATCATTAGAGCTAATAACTGTACTGAAGTCAGAGTGCAGCAGAAAGTTCGAGAATCATAAATTATTTAAAAAAAGAAGAAGAAGAAAGAAAGAACTAATTAGAACAGATATTAGCATAACTATTGTAATCTGATTCTAAAAAGACATCAACTCCCAAGAAGACCAGCTACAGAAGCCAAAATAAGGGGGGATAAAGTATAGGAGGGCCTAGAAGAGCTATCCCACATTGAAGGTCAGGAACAGCAGCAGTAAGGAGATACCCCTCATCCAAGGTAAGGAGCAGCGTTTGTGCCTTGCTGGAGCAGCCATGAAGAGATATCCCATGCCCAAGGTAAGCGATACCCCATGCCTAAGGTAAGAGAAACCCAAGTAAGATGGTAGGTATGGCAAGAGGGCATCAGAGGGCAGACACACTGAATCCATACTCACAGGAAAGTAATCAATTTAATCACAGTAGGACCACAGCCTTGTCTAACTCAATGAAACCAAGCCACACCTGTGGGGCAACCCAAGATGGGCGGGTCATGGTGGAGAGGTCTGACAGAATGTGGTCCACTGGTGAAGGGAATGGCAAGCCACTTCAGTATTCTTGCTTTGAGAACCACATGAACAGTATGAAAAGGCAAAATGATAGGATACCAAAATAGGAAATCCCCAGGTCATTAGGTGCTCAATATGCTACTGGAGATGCTCAGAGGGATTGGGGGCAGGAGAAGGGGATGACCAAGGATGAGATGGCTGGATGACATCATGGACTCAATGGAGGTGAGTCTGAGTGAACTCCAGGAGATGGTATGGACAGGGAGGCCTGCCATGCTGCGATTCTTGGGCTCACAAAGAGTCGGACACGACTGAGCAACTGAACTGAATTGAACTGAAAGTAGAAAGGAAAAGATTGAAGTTTCATCTTTGTTTAAAAATAGGCACTTTATCCACTTTCTCTAGCTCACAGCATATAAAGTATTTTTAGGAAACAAAGAATTAAAAGCCCATATTTAAGAAGAAATCATAACACTGCAAATTACATTTATTGGTAAACTCAGCCCCATGAAATTAATCCCTGTTGATCTGAATGAAGTTTTAACTTTTCCCATACAATTTTATAATTTCTTACCCAGTTCAGGAGCATGATGTAAAAGTCAATAGGAGTTTTTATTTGCCAAACAATTCATTTTGTGACTCTTTCTGAAGATGCTTATTTTATAGAAGAATCAATAAAACAATTATTTTCTATAAATAATGACTTAAATGACATGATTAAAGATCTGATTGCAATGCAATTGATAAGAAACATAGATATTTTGGTGACATACTACATTTCTAGATGGTACAGTGCTAAAAAACCCACATGCCAAAGGAGGAGATACAAGAAAAAAAGAATTGGAAATATCTCCGGATTGGAGAGATCTGAAGGAGTACCAATGGCCACCTACTTCTGTATTCTTATCTGGAAAATCCCATGAGCAGAAGAAACCCAATAGGCAGTTCCTGGGGTTGAAAGAGTTGAATAAGACTGAGAAACTAATGCACATGCATTTTAAGATAATCACTGAAATTACAGCTGATAACCTGTAAGTAAGTCAAGAAGCAACAGTTAGAACCAGAAGTGGAAAAAACGGAATGGCTCAAAATTGGGAAAGGAGTACATCAAGGCTGAATATTATTGCCTTTCATTTTTATCTTATATGCAGAGTACATCATGAGAAATTCAGGGCTAAATGAGACACAAGTTCAAGATTTCTTTCTGAATGAAGATTACCAAAAGAAATATCAACAACCTCATATAGACAGACAATACAACTCTCATGGCAGAAAGCAAAGAACTTCAGAAAGCTTCTTTATGAAGGTGAAAGAGGATAGTGAAAAGGCTGGGCTTTTCCAGTAGTCATGTATGAATGTGAGAGTTGAATCATTAAGTAAACTGAGTTCCAAATAATTGATGCTTTCAAACTGTGGTTCTGGAGAACACTCTTGGAGAGTCCCACCTAGTGATATCAGTAGTAGCCCAGATAGAAACAAAATTCCTTTCTTCTAAAATAAAATTTCTAAGAGTCATCCAGTTAGAGAAAACTCGACCAAGGTAAATGAGAAGTACTAACAGCACATAAACCAAGAAGATTTAGAAAAGTTAGAGGAACAAAACATCAATTTGCTAGCATCCATTGGATCATAGAAAAAGCAAGAAAATTTCCAAAAGAAATCTACTTCTGCTTCATTGACAGTGCTAAGTCCTTGGACTGTGTGGATCACAGCTAACTGTGGAAAACTCTTAAAGAGATGACACTACCAAACCATCTTACCTGCCTCCTGTGAGGGAAAACTGGAATACTGCAGTCCACTGGATCCGAAGAGTTGGACATAACTGAGAGACTGAATAACAACAAGAGATGGAAGTAATTGACCACAAATCCACAAGTTGATTAATTTCTAAGAGTTGCATACGATTGTGACCATGATAGGAAAACATTTGATTCATGTACAAGAGTCCAAGGAAGCCAAGAAAATGTTGTGAACAGTCAAAAGTGTCAGGTCAAGCATGTTGGATCAGTTATCTACTTCTTCTGTCTTATTCTCATCTGGTATTGGTGTTTCATTATTATCAGGATGTTAGCAGCTCTTTCTATAGACCAGATTGGTGCAGGAGCCCTTTTTAGGTGGGAAATATGAATTCCTTTCAGCTGTAAAGTGCATGAACTAGTCAAAAGAACCTAACAAGTGTCCTTCCATTTACATTGGAGGCGGTTCTTTAAATTTTTATTTTTATTTTTTCCTAATGTACAAAACCTCTTGGTTGTAAGTGATGGGATATCCTATCTTCATTTAAGAATAGATAACTGTGACAAGCTTCAGAAAAGAGAGATAAATGATGTTTGCCAAAGGAGTTGAATTGAGGTTGAGGAGAACTAATGGAAGGGTCTTAGTTCATTGTGACTGAGTGAAGTCGTTCAGTCGTGTTCGACTCTTTGTGACCCCATGGACTGTAGCCTATCAGACTCCTCCACTCATGGGATTTTCCAGGCAAGAGTGCTGGAGTGGTTTTCCATTTCCTTCTCCAGGGGATCTTCCCGACCCAGGAATCGAACTAGGGTCTCCCACACTGCAGGCGGATGCTTTAGCGAGCAGGGAAACTAGTTCATTGTAAGGAATAAAGAAACAAATATTCATAATTTTAGCCAACTGAGTTTTAATTATTCCGTTTGTCCTTTCAACTAACCCAGAAGACTTGGTGTGATAGGCCCTGTTGAAATGTTGCAAAATCGGCCAAATTTTTACAAATTTCCGTAACAATTTGTCCAGTCAAATGGGTCCTTCTGTCACTACATAATTCAGAGGGGCTTCCTAAAAAGGGGGTTTCTCACTCTTTCTAAAAGCAGCTCCCCTATCAATTGTGTCATAGTCCTTCTGTATGGGAATGTTTGAATCCAGTGTGAGGACATACAAACAATAGCAAATGATAGTCTTGTGAGGGAGACATCTGTATAAAGTCAATTTGCCATATTTTAAAAGGGTCTGCAAGTAATGGAAGACTTTCATGAGAGCTTTGTAATGGGTTTCCTGCGTTATATTTTAGATACATGTGGCATCCTGAATAGATCTGCTGAACTATGTTAAGGAAAAGTTGACAAAAATATTGTTTACCCCATAACACCACGTTATCTGGTTCCCAAAGAGTTAACTCATGAGTGTATTGTAAAACAGTGTATTGAGCTTCAAACAAAAGGATAGGCTTCCCATTTAGGCCTATCCATACATAGCTCTCTGTTAGAGCTGAATCTTCGTTCTGTATACAGGTGTTTTTGTCTTCGTCTGGTGAGGTTCTCTGAAACCTTAATAACATGTTAGTGAGGTTATTGTGAAGCTGAAAGGGAAAAGAAGAGGCTACTTGATGGTTGATAATTTGAGAGGTTGCTGCTTTCATGGTGGGATCATCTAGAGTCTCCTTTTGCCTCTGCAGTGTCAGTCCTTGAATGGCCTCATAACTTAACAATGGTAAGTGTGCGTGGCAGCAGGATTGAGTCCTAATAACTTGTTTCCTATTTATGATGGGTTGTGCTAAGGATGTTAGAAACCTTCTTGTTTCCAAAGAATACCAAAATCATGTGTCACTCAAAAACCATAGTGGCTGTCTGTGTACATATTGGCATATTTTCCTTTTACCAACTAACAGACTTTACCCAGTGCTATTAACTCAGCTTGCTTGGCAGAGGAGATATTAGGGAAGGGACCATTTTCAAAGATAGACACTGGTGAAACAACAATATAGACAGCCTGAATATGAATAAGAATATGAATATGAATATGAATAATGAATATGAATAAGAATATGAACCATCACTGAATAATATAAAATCAGGATTATTCATTGGACTCTCTTTAAGGCCAGGCCTAGGGAAAAAAAGATTGTCAGTTTAGGCAGTACAATCATCTTTTCCATCATCTAATTTTTCTGGGAGTAAGGAGGCTGGCTTAAGTTTGTTGTATCTGGGGAGAATTATGTACTGGGAGAGCAGGACAATCTTGTGAGAAGTTATTTGACTTACTGAATAATGTGTGTGCTTAGAGATTTGTAAGGCTTCAACAACGTGTGGAACAAAGACAATGAGAGGGTGGCTCATAACTATTTCTTCTGAGATTCAACACATTATCGGTGTTGCTGTGACAGTATACCCCTTGGCTATGGTGCATCTAACTAATGACTGTAATATCCTATTGGATGGTGATCATCAACAAGCTGTTGGGCTAATACTCCTAGCTCAGTTCCCTTGTTTTCATGGGCAAAAATGGAAAAGGGATGCATGCCCATAGTTTGGGTGGATACTGATAGTTTGGATGCCCTAAGGCTGGGATCTTTGCTAGGAGGCCCTGTAGGGTCTCCATAGCTTCAGGACGTTCTGTTAACCAGCAAAAGGATCCAGCTTGGGTAATGTTTAAGTAAGTGATATAATGGTACAACTGTTAAAGAAAAAAATTGGGATCTAATTTGTGAAGTAGCCTGCAAGGCTGAGAAATCCTTTGTTATATTTTTGTTCTCAGAGTAGGAAAATCCCTTCACTCTGTCTAGATCAATTAAAAGCACATCATTAATAAAGCATTTAAAATTAAAAAGAAAGAAAGAAAGAAAAATATCCTTTGATATTAAATGTCCTAAGTACTTTATACTAGTTCACAGAATTGTAATTTCTCTTTAGGCACCTTATGTCTCTTGAAAGCTATTTTCTGGGGTAACTGGCTTCCCTGAAAGCTCAGTTGGTAAAGAATCCCCCTGCAATGTAGGAGACCCTGGTTTGATTCCCGAGTCAGGAAAATGCCCTGGAGAAGAGATAAGCTACCCACTCCAGTATTCTTCGGCTTGCCTTGTGGCTCACTTTCTACCATATAAGCCATTTATAGCAGAACGTGAATAGAAACTAAAGAGCTATTTGTTGAAAGTGAAAGGGAAGAGTGAGAAAGCAGGCTTAAAACTCAACATTGAAAAACCTAAGATCATGGCATCCAGTCCCATCACTCCATGGCAAAAAAATGGAGAAACAATGAAAACAGTGACAGATTTTCTTTTCTTGGGCTCCAAATCACTGCAGTCATGAAATTAAAAGAGGCTTGCTCTTTGGAAGTAAAAGTATGACCAACCTAGACAGCTTATTAAAAAACGGACATATTACTTTGCTAACAAAGATCCATTTAGTCGAAGATATTGTTTTTCCAGTAATCATGTATGGATGTGAGAGTTGGACTATAAAGAAAGCTTAGCACCAAAGAATTGATACTTATAAGCTGTGGTGTTGGAGAAGAGTCTTGAGAGTCCTTTACACTGCAAGGAGATCAAAGTAATTTATCCTAAAGGAAATAAGTCCTCAATATTCATTGGAAGACTAATGATGGGGCTGAAGCTCCAGTACTTTGGGCACTGGATGTGAACTGACTCATTAGAGAATCCCCTGAGGCTGAGAAAGATTGAAGGCAGGAGGAGAAGGGAACAACAGAAAATGAGATAGTTTATAGCATCGCTGGCTCAATGGACATGAGTTTGAGCAAGCTCTGGGAGTTGGTGATAGACAAGGAAAAGTCCCTGGGAATCTCAAAGTGTCAGGCGCACACAGAGCAACAGAAATGAACTGAACTGTGACTCAGATGGTAAAGTATCCGCCTGCAATGTGGAAGACCTTGATTTGATCCCTGTGTTGGGAAGATCCCCTGGAAAAGGAAAAGGCTTCTCTTTCCTTTCTTAGTATTATGGATACTGAGAAAAATATCTAAAATTTATCTATTTTGGGGGGGGAGGGGAAATTCTATTTTTAATAAAATGCACTTATTTTAATTAGAGGTTAATTACTTTACAATATTGTATTGGATTTGTCATACATCAATATGAATCCGCCACAGGTATACAAGTGTTCCCCATCCTGAACACCCCTCCCTCCTCCCTCCCCATACCATCCCTTTGGGTCATCCCAGTGCACCAGCCCCAAGCATCAAGTATCATGCATCGAAGCTGGACTGAAAAAATATCTAAAATTCTGGATATTTATTCCTTATAATAAACTCAGTAAATACCCAACTCTAGTATTCTGGCCTGGAGAATTCCATGAACTGTATAGTCCATGGGGTGGCAAAGAGTTGGACACAACAGAGCAATAGCCACTTTCTTCCTGGGGTAAGTAAAGGGTGACTATTTACCAGGACTTGAACACAGTAACAAGTCATCTAGAAATTGTGTCACCTGTTTTTTATATCTGAGAAAAGTAAATGGAACTTTCAGTAGAGCCTGTGGCATCGCATTGATGTGCATTCTAAGTGAAGGCAAAACGATTGAGCATCAGGATGTACAGGGAGGGATAATAAAGAAAGCACTGCAGAAAGCTACCACGGAAAAGAAGTCACTATTTTTAGGAATATGACACAATATGATGTGGGGGTTAGGTACCACAGAGTGACAAGGGAAAACAATAGCATTGACAGATCTCATATATTGTATGAATATCAAACCCTTTCCTTTAGATTTTTCAACTGGCAGGATGGGAGTGTTACAATAACAAGTATGCTCAATTCAAGGCATGTTCAGTTCAGTTTAGTGGCTCAGTCGAGTATGACTCTTTGCGACCCCATGAACCTCAGCATGCCAGGCCTCCCTGTCCATCACCAACTCCCGGAGTTTACCCAAACTCATGTTCATTGAGTCAGTGATACCATCCAACCATCTCATCCTCTGTTGTCCCCTTCTCCTCCTACCATTAATCTTCACCAACAGTAGGTATTTGTTTTTGTTTTTTCCAAATGAGTCAGCTCTTCACACATCAGGTGACCAAAATATTAGAGTTTCAGTTTCAACATTAGTCCTTTCAGTGATCACCCAGGACTGATCTCCTTTAGGACGGACTGGGTGGATCTCCTTGAAGTCCAAGGGACTCTCAAGAGCCTTCTCCAACACCACAGTTCAAAAGCATCAATTATTTGTTGCTCAGCTTCTTTATACTCCAATTCTCACAATCATACATGACTACTGGGAAAACCATAGTCTTGACTAGATGGACCTTTGAGAGCAATGTAATGTCTCTGCTTTTTAATATGCTATCTCGTTTGGCCATATCTTTCCTTCCAAGGAGTAAGTATCTTTTATTGTCATGGCTGCAATCTAAATCTGCCTTGATTTTGGAGCCTCCCCCCCCCCCCAGAATAAATTCAGCCGTCGTTTCCACTGTTTTCCCATCTATTTGCTGTAAGTGATGGGACCAGATGCCATGATCTTAGTTTTCTGGATGTTGAGCTTTAAGCCAAAATGTTCACTCTCCTCTTTCACTTTCATCCATCATGAGAAGCCCTTTATTAATGTAAACTGATTCAATGGTTTTAGTCCCTCTATAACTTCATGACTCAATGGATATGGCAAATATTGGTCAGGGGTTTATTTTGGTCTATGATAATTTTAATGGGTATTGCAGAACGTATTTTCTTTATGTCAGTAAAGTCATGTGCCCATAATTCTTTTATTGATCTGCATCATCTTTATAATGGATCAAGAATATTATAATGAGAAAAATCTAATTTGTCCTTCAAGTCTAAAATCATTTCTTCCTTAGGAGCTAAAGAAATCTGGGTTTCATAAGTTTCTAACAAGTCCCTATTAGGTAAATAGGTGCACTTTCTACTGGGAAAACAGAATATATTCGTTTAATTTCTCCTACACAAAATGTGAAAGGGAATGATTTAAAAGCTTTAATGGGTATAGTGGAAACCGACATCATTTATGCTGAAATTTTACTCAATGGAGAGAGTTTTTGATTTTTGATAAGGTTTAATACTGAAAAGATGACTCCAGTATTGATTATGGTTTTAATTGCTTCTCTTTGAATATTCATTTCCACATAGTGAAAGTTGTTAGGAGAAGAGGGAAGAGTCTCCATATCCTCTGAGAGCAGCCCTTTACTTAACTTGAAATTGCAGTCTGGAATTTAGTCTGCCCTCAAATTTCTTGTTATATTTTCTGCAGTCCTGTTTTAGGCCAGTTTCAGTAAAAGTAAATACTAGCATTCTTTGTCATTCTTGGATCAAACCAAGATTATTTAACCACTGACAGTACGTGTTTACTTAACTAGCACAATTGGAGGTTTATAATTTTTAGAGAAGTATCTTTTTATTTCTTTGTAATAGTTTTAAAATTTTGGTCCACAAGCCTATCAAGAGTTTTGTATATAATACACATCAACTTGAATTATGTATGTTATTTAGAGTAGCCAGTTGCTCATCTAAAACTTCTAAAAAGGCAGATATTAACTGAAAAGTGCACAGGGTGAGATTATATATTTTTATTTTTATTTTTAAATTTGGGGGCAATATAAATAGTACAGCCTGGGAGACAGGAACTCTGATAGCACTAAAAAAATGTTCCAAAGAGGTAGAGGGATAGGACAATTCATAAGTGACTTTGGCAAAGGGAGAGTACATATGCAATCACACAATTTTTTCTTATTTTTTATTGTAGAAAGTTTCTGCTGGTATTGTGAGTCTTCTCCTAGTTACAAGAAATAATCATCACCATGAAGGGTTTAGTGCTTTTCTAGATATGAGGAGATTTTTTAAATGGATTCATAAAATCAGCTCCTGAGAATATCTAAGTATCTGAAGACCTGTCTTGCTAGTTTCCTAGAGAACAGAGTACCTCATCTATGCTTTTTATCCTGTACTCTTTTAGGAGGTGTCGAAGGTGAATAGCTGTAGCAGCACATAATTTAAACCTTGTAGCGGTAGATAATAAGTACTCATGTCAAGTGCTGATTGGAGATTGGCACAGAGCTGAATAAAATTACATTTTGATGGTTAGAGAATAATTCAAGGGAAATGACTGAATGTTGTTTAATAACTATCTTGAACTTCTCAAATAAGGAATTAATTCATTTGACTTTTGTTTACTGGTGAATTTTTTTGTGGGAAAAATCTAGTGCCTTACATTTACCTTGGTCCTACAAGATTTGACTTCCCCAAATCTGCTTTGTCTATCCATTACTTTCCTTTACTTTCAGATATTAACAGATAATTTAATTAATATCAGTTCATTCACTCAGTAATGTCCTACTCTTTGTGACCCCATGGACTGCAGCATGCCAGGCTTCCCTGTCCGTAACCAACTCAAGGAGTTTGCTCAAATTCATGTCCACTGAGTCAGTGAATCAATCTAACCATCTCATCCTCTATCATCTCCTCCTCCCACCTTCAATCTTTCCCAGCATCAGGGTCTTTTCCAATGAGTTAGTTATTTGCATTAACAGGCTAAAGTATTGGAGTTTAAGCTTCAGCATCAGTTTTTTCAGTGAATATTCAGCACTGATTTGCTTTAAGATTGGCTTATTTGATCTCCTTGCAATTCAAGGGACTCTCAAGAGTCTTCTACAACACCACAGTCAAAAAGCATCAATTCTTCAGTGCTCAGCTTTCTTTATGGTCCTATCCATACATGATTACTGGATATACCATGGCTTTTACCAGACTGACCTTTTGTCAGGAAAGTAATGTGTTTGCTTTTTAATATACTGTCTGTGTTGGTTATAACTTTTCTTCCAAAGAGCAAGTTTCTTTTAATTTCATGTTTGCAGTCACTATCTGCAGTGATCTTGGAGTCCAAGAAAAGTAAGTCTTTCACTGTTTCCACTGTTTCCCTATCTATCAGCCATGAAATTTATGGGACTGGATTCCCCGAAGTTTGAGTGCTGAGTTTCAAGCCAGTTTTTTTCACTCTCTTCATTCATGTTCATCAAGAGGCTCTTCAGTCCCTCTTTGGTTTCTACCATAAGGGTGGTTTCATCTGCATATCTGAGGTAATTGATACTTCTCACAGCCATTTGATTCCAACTTGTTCATCCATCATCTGGCATTTCACATTTTGTACTCTGCATTTAAGTTAAATAAACAGGGTGACAATATACAACCTTTATGTACTCCTTTCCCAGTTTGGAACCAGTCCATTGATACATGTCTGGTTCTAACTGTTGCTTCTTGACCTGCATACAGATGTCTTAGGAGGAATTGAAAATATCTCAACTCAGAATTTCAAATAGCTCATATCCATCAGCAAATCACACTAGATTTTGGAAAGTTAGCTGAAATTTCTTAACTAGAGCTCTAACTTCAGTTCAGATCCAGGGTATATAAGTTAAAACAGAGGACAGCTTGCCGTTTTCAAAACAAGGTTCCCCTTAAAAGGAGTTAGGTGTATTTCTGATTTTCTTTCTTCATTTATCAGGGAAGTAACAGAGGTGAAGTTCACAGAAGAGAGACAGACATAGCTTCAGGTTGTTACTGTTCAGTTGCTAAGTCATGTCCTACATTTTGTGACCCCATGAACTACACAATGCCAGGCTTCCCTGTTTTTCACTATCTCCCTGGGTTTACCCAGATTACGTCCATTGAGTCAGTGATGCCATTCAACTACCTCATTATTCATTAGGAATTTCTCCTCCTGCCTTCTGGAGGAAAGTCTTTCTGATCTTTTCTCATATCAGGGTCATTTCCAATGAATCAGCTGTTTACATCAGGTGGCCAAAATATTGGAGCTTCAGCTTCAGCAAAAGTTCTTTCAATGAGTATTCATGGTTAATTTCTATTAGGATTGATTGGTTTGATCTCCTTTCAGTCAAAGGGACTTCAAGAGTCTTTATAGCACCGCAACTAGAAAACTTCAATTATTCAACGTTGAGCCTTCTCTGAAGATGAAGTAGGAAGGATCTATGAAGACCTACAAGACCTTCTAGAATTAACAGCCAAAATATCATTATAGAGGACTGGAATAAAAAAGTATGAAGTCAAGGAACACCTTGAGTAACAGGTAAATTTGGCCTTGGAGTACAGATTGAAGCAAGGCCAAGGGTAATAGCATTTTGCAAAGAGAATGCACTGGTCAGAGCAAACATCCTCTTTCAACAACATAAGAAAATATTCTACATATAGACATCATCAGATGGCCAATACTGAAATCACATTGATTATATTGTTTTCAGGAAAGATGGAGAAGCTCTATACAGTTAGCAAAAGCAAGACTGGAAGCTGAATATGGCACAGATCATGACTCCTTATTGCCAAATTCAGATTTAAATTGAAGAAAGTAGGGTAAACCATTAAACCACTTCAGGTATAACCTAAATATAAACCCTTATGACTACAGTGGAAGTGAGAAATAGATTTAAGGGACTAGATCTGATACACAAACTGCCTGATGAACTGTGGACAGAGGTTCATGACATTGTATAGGAGACAGGGATCTAGACCATCTCCAAGAAAAAGAAATGTAAAAAAGCAAAATGGCTGCCTGAGAAGGCCTTACAAACAGCTGTGAGAAGAACAAAAGCAAAAAGCAAAGGAGGAAAAGGAAAGATATATCCATTTTAATGCAGAGTTCCAAAGACTAGCAAAGAGAGATAAGAAAGCCTTCCTCAGTGATCAGTGCAAAGAAAACAATAGAATCGAAAAGGCTAGAGGTCTATTCAAGAAAATTAGAGCTATCAAGGGAACATTTCATACAAAGATGGGCTCAATAAAGGACATAAATGGCATGGGCCTAACAAAGCAGAAGATATTGAGAACAGGTGGCAAGAACATGCAGAAGAACTGTACCAAAAATGATCTTACACAGATAATAATGAAGGTATGATCACCCACCTAGAGCCATACATCCTGGAAGGAGAAGTCAAGTAGGCCTTAGGAAGCATCAATACACACAAAGCTAGTGAAGGTGATGGAATTTCAGTTATTTACTTGAAATACTCAAAGATGATGCTGTGAAAGTGCTACACTCACTCAATATACTAGCAAATTTGGAAAACAGCAGTGGCCAGAGGACTGGAAATAACAGATTTCATTCTAATCCCACAGAAAGGCAATGTCCAAGTAGGGTCAAACTACTGCAAAATTGCACTTACCTCAAGCTAGTAAAGTAATGCTAAAAATTCTCCAAGTCAGGCTTCAACAATACGTGAAAGATGAATTTCCAGATGTTCAAGCTGGATTTAGAAAAGGCAGAGGAACCAGAGATCAAATTACCAACATCCGACTGATCATGGAAAAGGCAAGAGAGTTCCAGAAAAACATCTATTTCTGCTTTATTGATTATGCCAAAGCCTTTGACTGTGTGGATCACAATCAACTGTGGAAAATTCTGAAAGAGGTGAGAATACCAGACCACCTGACCTGCCTCTCGCAAACCTGTATGCAGGTCAGGAAATAACAGTTAGAATTGGACATGGAAAAATAAACTGGTTTCAAACAGGAAAAATAGTACATCAAGTCTGCATAGTGTCACCCTGCTTATTTACCCTGTATGTAGAGTACACCAGGAGAAACACTGGGCTGGAAAAAGCACAAGCTGGACTCACGATTGCTGGCAGAAATATCAATAACCTCAGATATGCAGACGACACAACCCTAATGGCAGAAAGTGAAGTAGATCTAAAGAACCACTTGATGAAAGTGAAAGAGGAGAGTGAAAATGTTGACTTAAAGCTCAACATTCAGAAAAATAAAATAAAACTGGCATGCTGTGATTCATGGGGTAGCAAAGAGTCGGACAGACTGAGTGATTGAACTGAACTATAGTGATACTCTTCTAATTCTATTCAACCTCTAATTCAACCTCTATTCCCCCACTTATATTGTGGCTGACACAAATAGCACACTTATACATTACACAGAAACAGAGATTTACAAGATAAGCTTTGTGTGTTTGTATTCTGTGTCATACATAAGATATATATATTTTTTCCTTTTCTCTTCACCTTCTGGGTCTTATGGTGTGTATATATTGGTAAACATGAAGATTTTATATAGGTGTATCAGGCTGCATATATTATTCTCCATTTTTTCTCCTCTTTATTTCCTCAAACTCTAAATGCCAGTTGACTTATCTCAAGCTTTCTTGATTCTTTGTTCTGCCTACTTAAATCTTCTATTAAATATCTCTAGTGAATTTTTCATTTCAATTTTTTTTTACTTTTGAACCGAAGAACTTAACTGTTAATTTATCTTTAGGATTTCCATATCATCCTTCTTCTCTCTTTCTTAAGATATTTTTATTTTGAGTTCTTTGTCTTTTGCTTATGATTTCCCTTAGTTCTGCAAGTGTATATGAGTTAATTCAATTATTTGTGCTGTAAGTACTATGTTAGACCATCTTCATAGAGGCTATGCTATTATTATTGTTTTGTTTCCTTTCCTTAGTCGCTTCTTTTCTTTTTGTTTATCAATAGTTATACTTCTACAACATTTTGCGTATAAATGTACATTTTGAATATTATAAAATGTGGTAACACTGGAAAATCTTTTTCTCCAATTAGTCCTCAATACCTTTAAAGGGCTTGTTGTTAAGCTCCAGTGCACGTTGTTAATGCTGCTTGCCTAGTGACCCTTTTAAATTACTTTTTTTTTTTTGTAAAATCTGAATTCCTTTTGCTGTGTCATCACTGATGTCTGTATTCTGTTTGCTAACTTATCAGAAAATGCTTCAGAGAGTTTCCTTAAATGTCAGTAGAAAGAAACAAACAAACAAAAAAAAAACTAAAAAAAAAAAAATAATAACAAAGGAGATTAAAAAATAAAGACTTCCCCAGTCCTTGTAGACTGAGTCTGAATTTGACCAATACTTAAAGCCTCATTCAGCATTTTAGAACCCGACCTTTGCTGCAGAACGACCCCTCCAGGGCCTGAAGGAGGGCTCTTATAAAACACTCCAAAATGAATTTTTTCGAGAATCTGAAATATTTATCCAGGTTAATTTTTCTTATAAGTGCTTGATTTGTAAGCACTTACTTACTTGTCAACTCAATTGGCGCTCAATTACATATTAACCTCAGCAATATTATCCAAAGACAAAAATACACACTAAGACATATATATGTACACCCAAATAGAGGTCTCATAGGTTTGGGCCAAGATTTAAATTGTCTTTTGCCCTTCCTCCCAAGTTTTCTCTCACTTGGGTTAGTGTTAATAGTTAGCCCCAGGCTGAAGTTTCAAGGCAAGGTGGACAGAAGTTTCAAGGTAAGGACATGACAAGGATTAACTTCAGGTTTTTTCCTAGGCATGCCTTTTAACCAATATAGTTGTTTTTAAGTGCATACACACAAAAAAACAGGTTTTGAAGTTTCCAAGAGGGGAAAAAAATAATTTTAACTAGTTTTCTCCAGAGTCTGGAGAATATCATAGTAATACTTTAAATATATATATATATATATATATATATATATATCCCTTCTATAGTCATAGTATAACAGTTAAAACATACCAAATAGTGCCCAACCAACCGGTGCAGTAAGTGCGGCCTAGAAGAGCTACCCCATGTCTGAGGCAGGGGCAGTAGCCGGGAGTAACCCATGTCTGAAGGGCAGCAGCCAAGAGGAGTTACCCCACGTCCAAGAACAAGAGCAGAGACCAAGAATGCCAGGCTGCAATCATGCAGGAATGGCCGACAGGAGTTACCCCGAGTCCATGGTCAGGGGTGGCAGCCGGTAGGAGCTACCCAGAGTCCGAGGTTGGGGGGGATGGCTGGGAGGAACCACCCCGCGTCTGAGGCCAGGGATTGCAGCCAGGAGGACCCATCCCATGTCCAAGGCCAGGGGCTGCGGCAAGGAGGAGCCACACCACGTCCAAAGAGCAGTGGCTGTATGGGCAGAGAAGGGCCTAGAGAAACTATCCCATGTTGAAGGTCAGAAAGGGCGTCAGTGAGGAGATACCCTTCGTCTAAGGTAAGGAGCAGCAGCTGTGCTTTGCTGGAGCAGCCCTGAAGATATACCCCATGCCCAAGGTAAGAGAAACCCAAGTAAGATAGTAAGTGTTGCAAGAGAGCATCAGAGGGCAGACACACGGAAACCATGCTCACAGAAAACTAGTCTTATCACTCTAGTTCCACAGCCTTGTCGAACTCAATGAAACTAAGCCATGCCTCCAGGGCAACACAAAATGGGAGGATCATGTTGGAAAGGTCTAACAGAATGTGGTCCACTGGAGAAGGGAAAGGCAAACCACTTCAGTATTCTTGCCTTGAGAAGCCCATGAACAGTATGAAAAGACAAACTGATAGGATACTGAAAGAGGAACTCCCCAGGTCAGTAGGTGCCTAATACACTGGAGGTCAGTGGAGAAATAACTCTAGAAAGAATGAAGGGATGGAGCCAAAGCAAAAACAACACCGAGCTGTGGATGTGACTGGTGATAGAAGCAAGGTCCGATGCTGTAAGAGCAATATTGCATAGGAACCTGGAATATCAGGTTCAAGAATCAGGGAAATTGGAAGTAGTCAAACAACAGATGGCAAGAATGAACGTCGACATTCTAGGAATCAGCGAACTAAAATGAAATGGAATGTGTGAATTTAACTCAGATGACCATTATATCTACTACTGCGGGCAGGAATCCCTCATAAGAAATGGAGTAGCCATTATGGTCAACAAAAGAGTTTGAAATGCAGTACTTGGATGCAATTTCAAAAATGACAGGATGATCTCTGTTCATTTTCAAGGCAAACTATTCAATATCACGGTAATCAAGTTTATGCCCCAACCAGTAACACTGAAGAAGTTGAAGTTGAACTGTTCTATGAAGACCTATAAGGCCTTTTAGAACTAACACCCCAAAAAGAGGTCTTTTTCATTCTAGGGGACTCAAATGCAAAAGTAGGAAGTCAAGAAACACCTGGAGTAACAGACAAATGTGGCCTTGGAGTGTGGAATAAATCAGGACAAATACAAATACAGTTTTGCCAAGAGAATGCACTGGTCATAGCAAACACCCTCTTCCAACAAAACAAGAGAAGACTCTACCCATGGACATCACCGTATGGTCAACACCAAAATCAGATTGATTATGTTCTTTGCAGCCAAATATGAAGAAGCTCTATACAGTCAACAGAAACAAGAGCAGGAGCCGACTGTGGCTCAGATCATGAACTCCTTATTACCAAATTCAGACTCGAAGAAAGTAGGGAAAGCCGCAGGACCATTCAGATATGACCTAAATCAAATCCCTTATGATTATACAGTTGAAGTGAGAAATAGACTTAAGAGCCTAGATCTGACACATAGAGTGCCTGATAAACTATGGAATAAGGTTTGTGACATTGTCCAGGGGACAGGGATCAAGACCATCCTCATGGAAAAGAAATGCAAAAAAGCAAAATGGCTGTCTGGGGAGGACTTACAAATAGCTGTGAAAAGAAGAGAAATTAAAAACATGATCCACTGGATCATGGAAAAAGCAAGAGAGTTCCAGAAAAACATCTATTTCTGCTTTATTGACTATGCCAAAGCCTTTGACTGTGTGGATCACAATAAACTGTGGAAAATTCTGAGAGAGATGGGAATACCAGACCACCTGACCTGCCTCTCGAGAAATCTGTATGCAGGTCAGGAAGTAACAGGTAGCATTGGACAGAAAACAGACTGGTTCCAAATAGGGAAAGGAGTACGTCAAGGCTGTATATTGTCACCCTGCTTATTTAACTTATATGCAGAGTACATCATGAGAAATGCTGAGCAGGAAGAAACACAAGCTGGGATCAAGATTTCCGGGAGAAATATCAATAACCTCAGATATGCTGATGACACTACCCTTATGGCAGAAAGTGAAGAGGAACTAAAAAGCCTTTTGATGACAGTGAAAGGCAAGAGTGAAAAAGTTAGCTTAAAGCTCAGCATTCAGAAAGTGAAGATCATGGCATCTGGCCTCATCATTTCATGGGAAGTAGATGAGGAAACATTGGAACAGTGTCAAACTTTATTTTTTTTGGACTCCAAAATCACTGCTGATGGTGATTGCAGCCATGAAATTAAAGGACACTTACTCCTTGGAAGTGTCACGTGTGTGTATGTTCCTCGGTTCTTTGTCTCATCACAGCAAAGATTTGGAGCGACGGACATTAAAGCCCTCGGCGCATCACAGCTCTCGGGTTTGGGGAAACCATGTTGTAGCTCTTAGGCAAGTCAGTGTTATAGCTCTATTTTATTTAGAAGATAGCAGGAGAATCCATCCTTGAAGCGTGAGGGCATGCCAACCCAAAGACTTGAAGAGAAGAGTGAAGGAGCGCGCGGGGAAGGGAGAAAGAGAGAGAGAGAGAGAGAGAGAGAGAGCACACACGGGAGAGAAAGAGAGAGCACTTTGGCTCCTCCTTTTATTTATTTATTTTTTGCCTCCACCTGGGCCTGCCCTATGCAAATTGGGCTTAGCCAGGAGTGCTGTTTGTTCTACCTGAAGTCTTCACTCCAGTCCTCAGACCTTCCTTTGACCTTCCTTGTTTTTTAGCCACCGCCATTTTGGATTCCTTTTCCCTATTCTACATACCTAACATTCCCCCCTCAAGAGATGGGAGCCCAATTCTTTGGGAATAGGGGTGTTGAGGTCTGTCTGGCTACTTCCTGCTGACCTGGGGTGGTGAGGGGTATTGGGTTTCCCCCTCTTGCTAGTTTCAATCCTCAGAGTCCTTATAGCAGTGTTCATCCAAGGGTGTGTGACATTTTTCGTGGCCAGCTGTAGTTTTATATCTTTGTTGAACTGGCACTGCATGTTGTAGCTTGTTGACCTGGGCAGAGACAAAACAGGTTAGACAATTGACAGTACATGGAATAATCATAAGCATCATCAATATAGCATAACAAGGACTAGTAGGGGCATTAGTCAATTTTTAAATTCACATCGCCAAGATGGTTCAAGTCGCTCCTTGCTCAGGGATTAGAAGATCTATCTCCTGTCTGTTTTGGAGTACAATCTCTGTCAAGCTGTGTTGGCTATTTCGAGCTATCCTGAGAAATCTTATCCCCAGAAACTAGATTTTCAGCGTGTTCATTAGAATGACACTCATTGGTAGTCCTGAATAGGTACGAGTGTCCTCCTCTGTTTTTTTCCATGGCTTGACTCGTGAGTAGTGAATCCAGGTGCCATGTCCTGGTTCCTTTACTGCTGTGGGGGTGAAAAGTATTACAGGGTAGGGGCCCTTCTACGTGGGCTAGAGTTGAGCCTTTGGGGACCCATCTTTCCAGACTTTAATTAGGACTTGAGTTCCTGGAGCATATAGTGGTGACTCCTTAGAATCTTTTGGGTCCTGGTTCATACCCCACAATTGTATATCCTGTTGGAATTGCCCAATGGCCATGGTATAATATTGGATGGTCTGAACCTCTGGATCTAGGAAGAGGTCACTGGCATAAACGAAAGGTCTCCCACATAGCATCTCATAAGGACTAAGACCAAGCTGTTTCTTAGGGGCAATGCGGGTGTGGAGGAGAGCTATTGCTAAAGCCTCCTTCCATCCAAGGGAGGTCTCCTGGGTTATCATTTTTATAGCCGATTTTAAGAATTGATTGGCTCTTTCTACTTTTCCCAAAGATTGAGGCATCCAGGCACAATAATAAGTAATGCCCAATGGTTTTGAGACCCCTTGGGTGACCTTGGAAGTAAATGATGTCCCACTGTCACTTTGTAATGACCTGGGCAGACCAAATCTTGGAATGATTTCATGAAGCAGTTTTTTTACCACCTCCTCAGCCTTCTCAGTCTGGGTGGGAAAGCCTTCAATCCATCCTGTGAATATATCTGTCATGACTGATAGGTATTTATACCCTTGAAAAACTGGCATCTGGGTGAAGTCCATCTGCCCGTCCTCTCCTGGGTAGGCCCCACGTGATTGGATGGGCTGGGCCATCTGGAGTCTTTGACCACCTTGGGGGTTGTTTAATTGGCAAGTGGAACAAGAGGAGACTACCTGTCTTATAGTTGTTTGGAAGCCTGTTCCTCTGAAGGACCTTTCTAGTAATCTTTGGAGGGCCTTTTCTCCTAAATGAGTAGTAGCATGTAAGGAGTTAACCAACTTCCATTGGAGGTTCCCAGGCAGAAAAAGGAGTTCCTCCTTTTGGAACCACCCCATATGATCCTCTTGAAAGCCCTCGCTCTTAGCTTTAAGAGTCTCACCTTCAGTATATGAAGGAGTTTTTCGCAAATTAGTCTGTGGAACTAAGGTGGTAATCCCTATTAAGTCATGGTTCTGTAATGCTGGTCTCCTAGAGGCCTGATCAACTGCTTGGTTCCCTTTTGCCATTTCTGTGTTCTCCTTTCGGTGTTCTTTACAGTGGGAGACTGAGACCTTGGTGGGCAGATAGACTGCCTCCAAGAGTTGAAGAATCTGGTCACCATATTTGATTGGGGACCCTCGGGTGGTCAAGTGGCCCCTTTCTTTCCAAATAGCAGCATGTGCATGTAGCACCAAAAAAGCATATTTGGAATCAGTGTAAATGGCTATTATTTTCCCTTTTCCCATCTCTAAAGCTTGAGTCAGGGCTATGAGCTCAGCTAATTGGGCTGAAGTACCTGGTGGCAGAGGCTTAGCCTCTATGGTCTCAAAATTGGAGACTACTGCATACCCGATTCTTCTTTTTCCATCCAAGGCAAAGCTGCTTCCATCAGTGTACCAGATTTCCTCACGATTGGTCAGAGGATCTTCTGACAATCCCTCTCAGGGTTTTCTCCTGTGGTCCAAGGTTCCTAGACAAGAGTGAAAGGGGACAGAACCCCCGGGGGTAGGCAGGAGGGTGGCTGGGTTAAGACCTTCACAAAGGAATATAGTGAGGCCTGGATTTTCCATCAGCATTACTTGATATCTGAGGATTCTTTGATCAGACATCCATAAATGGCCTCTCCCATTAGGAGTTGTTTTACTTGGTGGCTAATAAAAATAGTTAGGCCCCTAAAGGAGAGTTTTAAAGCACTTTTCATCATGATTGCAATAGCTGCAAGATTTTGAAGGCAGGGGAGACAACCTCAGGTAGTTGGACTGAGCCTCTTGGATAAGTAACATACAGGCTGGTGTTCAGATATGAACCTTTGAGTTAACACTCCCAAAGCTACTCCCTCTCTTTCATGGGCATATAGTTGGAATGCTTTTTCTGGGCCTGGCAACCTCAAGGCAGGTGCCTGAGTTAAGGCCTGTTTTAGTGAAAACTCTGCCTTCTTTTGAGGAGTTCCCCACATAATTGGGATTTAATCATCAAGTTTCTTTAAGATGCAATTAGACCATAGTTAGGTATCCAGATTCTACAATATCCAGTTAGTCCCAGGAAAGCTCGCAATTGTTTTCAAGTCGTGCGGGAGGGCAACTGGAGGATTCCTTGTACCCGATCAGAGGACAGCCTCCTGGACCCCTGTGTAATCTGAACTCCCAGGTAAGTGACTTTTGTCTCCACCATCTGTGCCTTAGCATGGGAGACTTTATATCCCCTTTCTGCCAAGAAGTTTAGAACCTGAGCTTCATGTTGTTGGGCACTTTTCTCATCTGGAGAGCAGATTAGTAAGTCATACATATTGTAATATTTTTCCATTAGGTCCCAGGTCCAGATCTAGGACGTCCCGGCTAAGGGCCAGTCCAAACATGTGGAGGCTGTGTCTGAACCCCTGAGGTAATACTGTCCAAGTTATCTGTTGGTATTTTTCTCCTGGGGCCTCCCACTCAAAAGCAAAAAGATATTAGGATTATTTAGCCAGTTGTATGCCAAAAAAAAAAAAAAGCATTTTTGAGATCCAAGACTGTAAACCACTTGGCACTGGGTGGGATTCCTCCCAAGATTACATAGGGATTGGGTACTGTGGGATGGAAGGGGACTACAGCTTCATTTATGATATGAAGATCTTGAACCATTTGCCAGGTTCCGTCTTTTTTCTTTACTGAGAGGACTGAGGTGTTACATGGTGAACTGGTGGGGAACAATAGACCATAAGCAAGGAATTTATTTATTAAAGGCTGTAGTCCCTTCTGAGCCTCTCTTTTGAAAGGGTATTGTTTCCGGTTAGGAAACCGAGTGGGATCTCAGAGGACAATGAGGACCAGTTCGGCTTTGTGGGCTCTTCCAGGAATCCCCTGGTCCCACACCTGCGGGTTAATTTTGTCTTCCCATAGTTTTTGGTCCCTCTCTATTGAAAGTGTAATCGGTTCTTCAGTAGTAACCAGGAGCTGTAGAGCTCTAGGGGCTGAAAAACTTCCCATCACAAGGGTGGTCCCCAGTTTAGTGAGTATATATCTTCCCAATAAGGGAGTAGGACACTCCAGGAACACCAGAAGCTGGTGGGAAAATATTTGCCCATCCCAGCAACAAAGAAGTGCTTGGGTGAATCTTTTAGTAGTTGCTTTTCCTATAGTACCCAAAATGGTACAGCTTTGGGAGGAGAAGTCTCCAGAGTAGGAGATAAAGACAGAGTAGGTAACCCCTGTGTCAACCAAGAATTTTTCGGACCTACCTGCTACATCCAGTTGCACCCTTGGCTCCAGCTCCGTGATGGTTATCTGTGACAGGTTGGCTGGCTGGAGTGGGCCGCTTCAGCCCTCTTGAACCATCGTAAGGGTAGGCTTGGCGCTTGACCTGGAGGTTCTTGGGTCTTGAGGATAGAGTGCCACCCAATGTCCCAGTTGATGTTATTTGTGGCTAGCGATTCTTGGAGACTTGCCACGGTTTGGACACTCTTTTGGCCCAATGCCCCACCTGTCTACAGATCAGGCATTTGTCTCATGCCTTGTCCTTCAAGGACTCGGGATTTGCCATAGCTCTTCTCTGGAAGGCAGCCAGTATCTGGGCATGCCTTGTCTCTTTCTTTCTCTCCTTCTCATGTGCCTTAGCCTCCTCTTGTTCTCTGTTATAAAAGGTATTTGTGGCTGTCTGGACCATCTCATCTGAAGAGGCAGCAGGGTCCTGCTGTTGTAGCTGTTGAAACTTAATTCTGATATCTGATGCACATTGGGATAGGAATTTGTCCTTTAAAATCACCTGTCCCTCGTAAGAGTCTAAGTCCAGATTGGTAAACTTTTGGAGTGCCTCTTTTAGACTTTCCAGAAAGGCAGTGGGGTTCTCATTGGGCTCCTGAGTTATTGCTGAGACTGGGCACAGTCCCACAAGCAATAGGCTTCTTTCTGTTTCCATAGGTAGACTTCCTTAGGGGTGAGTCTTTCTGAAGCTTATCCTACCCAGAACTGTTGCAACCTGAGAGCCAGACGTCCCCAGGTCAGGGTGCAGATCCCCAGGCAGGCTGAGGCATAACAGCCTCCTAGAGGTCGAATCCCCAAGCAGGCCAAGGCATGACAGCATCCCAAGAATTGGGTCCCTGGGCAGGTTGAGGAGTGACAGCCTTTCAAAAACCAGACCCCTAGGCAGGTCAAGGCGTGATGACCTCCTGGGACCCCCGGACTGGAGTTTGGACGTCCCGAAGGTCTCCAGTGTGACCAGTGCTGGGTAGAATTAAGGGGTTTATAACTCATTGCTAGTTTGCCCACTGTGGACGGGAATAGACATGATGTAAGATAATCCTACCTAGTACTGTTGCAACCTGAGAGCCAGGCGTCCCCAGGTCAGGATGCAGATACCCAGACAGGTTGAGGAGTGGCAATCTCCTAGAGATCAAATCCCTGGGCAGGCCAAGGCATGATGGCCTCCGGAGAATTGGGTCCCTGGGCATGTCGAGGCGTGACGACCTCCTGGGACCCGTCGGACCAGCAGATCCCCGAGAAGGTTGAGGCATGACAACATTTTGAGGACCAGATCCCTAGGCAGGTCAAGGCATGATGACCTCCTGGGAGCCCTGGAAGTAGCGGACCCCCAAGCAGTTCTCAAGTCTTGGGCAAACCATCTTATAGTTCTTAGGCAAATCAGTGTTACGGCTCTATTTTATTTAGAAGATAGCAGGAGAATCCATCCTCAAAGTGTGAGGGTATGCCAACACAAAGACTTGAAAATAAGAGAGTGGAGGAGAGAAAAGGGGGGCGAGAGAGAAAGAGCACACACACGTGGGTGAGAAAGAGAGAGGGAAAGCGCTTTGGCTTCTCCTTTTATATGTTTTTTCCTCCACCTGGGCCTGCCCTATGCAAATTGGGCTTAGCCAGGAGTGCTGTTTTTTTCTACCTGAACTCTTCACTCTGGTCCTTGGACCTTCATTTGTTTCATTTTCACGAGCTTTTCACTTCCTTTCCTTGTAGCCACCGCCATTTTGGACTCCTTTTCCCTATTCTAGCAAGAGGGGGAGGCACAATACCCCTCACTGCCCCAGTTCAGAAGGAAGTAGCCAGAAAGACCTTGACGCCCCTATTCTCAAAGAATTGGGCCTCCCATCTCTTGAGGAGCGAGTGTTAGGTAGTTAGAACAGGGAAAAGGAGTCCAAAATGGTGGTGGCTAAAAGACTAGGAAGGGAAAAGTCCACGAAAATGAAACAAGGGTCCGAGGACCAGAGTGAAGACTTCAGGTAGGACAAACAGCACTCCTGGTTAAGACCGATTTGCATAGGGCAGGCCCAGGTGGAGGAAAAAAATTATAAAAGGAGAAGCCAAAGCTCTTTCCCTCTCTCTTTCTCACCCACGTGTGTGCACTCTTTCTCTCTCTCTCTCCCTTTCTCTCTCTCTCCTCCATTCTCTTCTCTTCTTTGGGTTGGTAGTCCCTCACACTTTGAGGATGGATTCTCTTGCTATCTTCTCAATAAAGTAGAGCTGCAACACTGATTTTTCTAAGAGCTATAACACGGTTTTTCCAAGACCCTAGAGCTGTGATGCGCCAAGGGCTTTAATGTCAGTTGCTCCAAATCGCTGTTGTGATGAGACAAAGAACCAAGGAACATACACTTGTGTGACAGAAGAAAAGTTAGGACCAACCTAGATAGCATATTCAAAAGCAGGGATATTACTTTGCCGACAAAGGTCTGTTTAGTCAAGGATATGGTTTTCCTAGTGGTCATGTATGTATGTGAGAGTTGGACAGTGAAGAAAGCTGAGCATCGAAGAATTTATGCTTTCAAACTGTGGTGTTGGAGAAGACTCTTGAGAGTCCCTTGGACTGCAAGGAGATCCAACCAATCCATTCTGAAAGAGATCACCCCTGGGATTTCTTTGAAAGGAATGATGCTAAAGCTGAAACTCCAGTACTTTGGCCACCTTATGGGAAGAGTTGACTCATTGGAAAAGACTTTGATGCTGGGAGGGATTGGGGGCAGGAGGAGAAGGGGACGGCAGAGGATGAGATGGCTAGATGGCATCACTGACTCGATGGACTTGAGTCTGTGTGAACTCCAGGAGTTGGTGATGGACAGGGAGGCCTGCGTGCTGCAATTCATGGGGTCACAAAGAGTCAGACACGACTGAGCGACTGAAGTGAACTGAAGAGGATCATGTGGGCTGCTAAAAATCTTGTATTGTCTCCCTGGGAAGTGGGGTCTTTGTTTGATCAGAGAACGTGAAGTGATAAAGAAACTTGCTACAGTAGGGGCAGTAATGGGGGAGGCTGTACTCCCCCTCCCCCTTGAGAGAGAAATCAGAAAGGGGTTAGCTGAAGGAGAGAGAGACAGAGGGACTTAGAGGAGGAGTGGGCAGGTGGGAGGAGGTAGGATGGGGTGGGGTGGGTGTAAGATCACAAGGAGGCAAAGAAACTGAGACAGAAAGAGCAGCAGGGAACACTGTTAGAACAGTAGGCCGATTCAAGGCAAAGCTGACTTAGAAAGTGGAGACTTGGTCAACTAAAATATAGAGCAGTGGGGGACGCTGTTAGAGGTGTGGACTCTAAAAGAGCTCCTAAGAGATGTATTTTCTGTAATGCCACTATTAAACAGCACTGGGAAGTACCATGCCACGTCACATATGGAGTCCCAACTGCGAAAAGATCCCAGGCAGCATATCTGCTCTGTGGATGAGATTGCAATTGGAAATTCCTGCTTATAATCCAAGGACACATGCTGATATCATCATCAATCTGTGAACAAACTGTAGCTCATATAATGTTCTTTGTTTTGTCATGTAAAACTCGGAATATTTTTAAGCTGGAGGTTTGTTTTTGGCCAGATCACTATCCCACAAAAGAGCTCAAAATTTCAACATTTCTTCACTATCTTATCAATGGTGAGGCAACCCGACACCCATAGCAGGTAGTCACTAACAGTCAGGGCAGTCACCAGGCACGTTAGAAGCAAGGTCAGAAACTACTCTTCTTTGTTTCTGAAGTGTAAACAAGACTATCTATTTAATTTCCCTAACATCTGCTGGAGATAAAACTTTCTAAGGGCTTGAAAGACAGAAGCCAAATCTAACAGGAGGGCTAACAGCATAGTCATCATTGGACCCAGAAAAGGTAAGATACAATAAGGAAAAGAAAGAGGACTCCACATGTCTCTTGTTCCCAAATGCCAGATCTTTCTAGCCTCTTCTAAGGGTCTTTGATGTCTTCTTGGAACTGTCCAGATTGGTTATAATAAAAATAGCATTCTTTCTTTTGTAAAGACAAGAGACGCCTGCCCAGCAGTCAGTAAGAATCAGTTCAGTTCAATTCAGTCTCTCAATTGTGTCCAACTCTTTGCAACCCTGTGAATTGCAGCAGGCGAGGCCTCCCTGCCCATCACCAACTCCCAGAGTTCACTCAGACTCACGTCCATTGAGTCAGTAATGCAATGCAGCCATCTCATCCTCTGTCGTCCCCGTCTTCTCTTGCCCCAAATCCCTCTCAGCATCAGAGTCTTTTCCAGTGAATCAATGCTTTCCATGAGGTGGCCAAAGTACTGGACTTACAGCTTCAGCATCATTCTTTCTAAAGAAATCCCAGGGCTGATATTCAGAATGGATTGGTTGGATTTCCTTGCAGTCCAAGAGGTCTCAAGACTCTTCTCCAACACCACAGATCAAAAGCATCAGTTCTTCGGTGCTCAACCTTCTTCACAGTCCAACTCTCACATCTATACATAACCACAGGAAAAACCATAACCTTGACTACACGGACCTTAGTCGGCAAAGTAATGTCTCTGCTTTTGAATATGCTATCTAGGTTGGCCATAATTTTTCTTCCAAGGATTAAGTGTCTTTTAATTTCATGGCTGCAGTCACCAGCTGCAGTGATTTTGGAGCCCCGAAAATAAATTCTGATACTGTTGCCGCTGTTTTCCCATCTATTTCCCATGAAGTGATGGGACTGGATGCCATGATCTTAGTTTTCTGAATGTTAAGCTTTAAGCGAACTTTTTCACTCTCCTCTTTTACTTTCATCAAGAGGCTTTTTGGTTCCTCTTCACTTTCTGCCATAAGAGTGGTATCATCTGCATATGTGAGG
This sequence comes from Capra hircus, assembly GCF_001704415.2. Lineage (NCBI taxonomy): Eukaryota > Metazoa > Chordata > Mammalia > Artiodactyla > Bovidae > Capra > Capra hircus. Next base: position 239,155 of record NW_017189563.1, on the reverse strand, counting down.
TTATTGTTTTTTCTCCAGGAAAACTTGATTCCAGCTTGTGTTTCTTCCAGTCCAGCGTTTCTCATGATGAACTCTGCATATAAGTTAAATAAGCAGGGTGAACAATATACACCCTTGACACACTGCTTTTCCTATATGGAACCAGTCTGTTGTTTCATGTCCAGTTGTAACTGCTGCTTCCTGACCTGCATACAAATTTCTCAAGAGATAGGTCAGGTGGTCTGGTATTTCCATCTCTTGAAGAATTTTCCACAGTTTATTGTGATCCACACAGTCAAAGGCTTTGGCATAGTCAAAAAAGCAGAAATATATGTTTTTCTGGAACTCTTTTGCTTTTTCCATGATCCAGCGAATGTTTGAAATTTGATCTCTGGTTTCTCTGCCTTTTCTAAAACCAGCTTGAACATCAGGGAGTTCACGGTTCACGTGTTGCTGAAGCCTGGCTTGGAGAATTTTGAGCATTACTTTACTAGCATGTGAGATGAGTGCAATTATTCGGTAGTTTGAGCATTCTTTGGTATTGCTTTTCTTTGGGAATGGAATGAAAACTGACCTTTTCCAGCCCTGTGGTCACTGCTGAGTTTTCCAAAATTGCTGGCATATTGAATGCAGCACTTTCACAGCATCATCTTTCAGGATTTGAAATAGCTGAACTGGAATTCCATCACCTCCACTAGCTTTGTTCATAGTGATGCTTTCTAATGCCCATTTGACTTCACATTCCATGATGTCTGGCTCTAGATGAGTGATCACACCATCATGATTATCCAGGTCATGAAAATCTTTTTTTGTACATTTTTTTTCTGTGTATTCTTGCCACCTCTTCTTAATATCTTCTGCTTCTGTTAGGTCCATACCATTTCTGTCCTTTATCGAGCCCATTTTTGGACGAAATGTTCCCTTGGTATCTCTTAGTTTTCTTGAAGAGATCTCTAGTCTTTCCTATTCTGTTGTTTTTCTCTATTTCTTTGCATTGATTGCTGAAGAAGGCTTTCTTATCTTTTCTTGGTGTTCTTTAGACCTTTGCATTCAGATGCTTATATCTTTCTTTTTCTCCTTTGCTTTTCACTTCTTTTCTTTTCACAGCTATTTGTAAGGCCGCCCCAGACAGCAATTTTGCTTAAGACCCAACAATTTTGTAGAATGGCTAGGGAATCTAGCTTGGGTTGCAGACATTTGATGGCCCTCACAGTATTTTTCTATGGTCACATCAGTTGTGATAGAATGCTGCTTAAATTTATGCAAAGAAGTTCCCCCAGTGGCAGCTTCTGCCAGACCAGTGGTCAATCCCAGTGCCAAAAATAAAGTTTATCACTACCACATGACGTATTTTCTCATGGTATATACTGCAGAGAAAAAAAGGCATTACTCTAGGCCAGGTCTATGTGGGGCATGGTATTGCCTAGACAGCTGGTTCCTGACAAATAGTGGGCAGATGTAAGTAAGCTCTACTCCCACTTATGAAGTAGACACAATAGTTTTGTTGCCCAGGCTGGGCAACAAAATGAATTTGCAAAGGTGGGAAAAGTTCTGTTTGCTTTCTATCTAGGGTGCAGCATAAGAGGACAAGTGCAGTTCTTTAGCAACTTGGGGGAAATTGTCACCCCATATGCAAAGCTGGCTTATGTGAGGGGAATTCAGAAAGGGATTCAAGTGTTGAGGGGCAACCTGGGACCCACCCTTGAGGAAGAGAGAGTTATATTTTGGTTCCCACCATAGGAGAGATTTTCAGGTGGCTCAGTGGTAAAGAACCTGCTTGCCTATGCAGCAGATACAATGTATTCATATTCTACTCTTGAGTCAGGAAGATCACCTAGAGAAGGGAATGAAAACCTACTCCAGTATCAATGCCTAGAGAATCCCATGTACAGAGGAGCCTGGTGGACTACACTCTATAAGATTGCAGAGTCAGACAGGACTGAGTGACTGTGACTTCAAACCTACCATGAGACTAGGTTCTCAGGGGTGTGGATGCCTCTGAAAGAATAATTGGTTAAAGTAATCCATACCGTTGAGAAAACAGGACTGGGTATGGTATTTTGGTCATCTTGAATAGAACATGGATTGTTGAGAAAGGTTAATGGAAACTGAGCAGAGTCCCATGCCTGGTGATTGGTACAGTGTGTCAGTTTTCCCAAAACATCTGCTTCTCAGAGGATGAGATGGCTGGATGGCAGTGCTGATGCAATGGACATGAACTTAGGAAAACTCTGGGAGATAGTGAGAAACAGAGGCTTGGTGTGCAGAAGTCCATGGGGTCATAAAGAGTTGAACATGACTGGGAGACTGAACAACTCAACAACAAATAGTTCTCAGGCTTTGGACTAAAATACGATATCCCAGAGCAGTTTCTAGATCCCAGTTTTAATCCATTTTTCTGGCACTAATATTACTCCATACTGTTTATGCTCCAGATCTCCCACAGACATCCCAATCAGGGAGTTGTGCTGAGCCAAATAGAGGAAACACTTGGAGGAGGTTAGTCAAGGCAGAAAGCAGGAGCTCAGGTGAGACTGCAGATGTTACCATGGGAGAAAAACCAATTTTTTCACTCTCCTTTCACTTTCATCAAGAGGCTTTTTAGTTCCTCTTCACTTTCTGTCATATGCGTGGTGTCATCTGCATATCTGAGGTGATTGATATTTCTCCTGGCAATCTTGATTCCAGGTTGTGCTTCTTCCAGTCCAGTGTTTCTCATTATCTACTCTGCATATATGTTAAATAAGCAGGGTGACAAAATACAGCCTGGAGGTACTTCTTCTCCTATTTGAAACCAGTCTGTTGTTTCATGTCTAGTTCTAACTGTTGCTGCTTGAACTGCATATAGGTTTTTCAAGAGGTAGGTCAGGTGGTCTGGTATTCCCATCTCTCTCAGAATTTTCCACAGTTTATTATGATCCACGGAGTCAAAGGCTTTGGCATATTAACTAAAGCAGAAAAAGATGTTTCTCGGGAATGCTCTTGCTTTTTCCATGATCCAGTGGATGTTGGCAATTTGATCTCTGGTTCTTCAGCCTTTTCTAAAACCATCTTGAACCTCTGGAAATTCACGGTACGCATATTGCTGAAGCCTGGCTTGTAGAATTTTGAGCATCACTTTACAAGCGTGTGAGATGAGTGCACTTGTGCTGTTATTTGTACATTCTTTGGCATTACCTTTCTTTGGAATTCAGATGAAAATTGACCTTTTCCAGTCCTGTGGCCACTGCTGAGTTTTTAAAATTTGCTGGCATATTGAGTGCAGCACTTTCACAGCATCATCTTCCAGGATTTGAATACCTCAACTGGAATTCCATCACCTCCACTAGCTTCGTCCACAGCAATCGTTTCTAAGGCCCACTTGACTTCACATTCCAGGATGTCTTGCTCTAGATGAGTGATTACACCATTGTGATTATCTTGGTTTGAAAAATCTTTTTTTTTTTTTTTTTTTTTTTGTACAATTCTGTGTATTCTTGACACATCTTCTTAAAATCTTCTGATTCTATTAGGTCCATACTATTTATGTCCTTTATCGACCCCATCTTTGTATGAAGTGTTCCCTTGATATCTCTAATTTTCTTGAAGAAATCTCTAGTCTTATCCATTCTATTGTTTTACTGGTTTTTTTTTTTTTTCTTTTTTTTTTTTCATTGATAGCTGAAGAAGCCTTTCTTAATGAACATTTAATTTTGTGGAATCCTATATGTTGTTTTCTATTTCTCAAGCAGCTTCTGTTCCTTATCAGTTTCTGAAAAGAAGGAATAAGCAGAGCTGGATGCAGTTCTCAGGACTGAGGTCATGACCCAGAATGTATTTATGAATTCCTTTCAGCAAAATTTATATGAAGAACTACAAGAGGTTTTAGAACTAACACCTAAAAAAGATGTCCTTTTCATTATTGAGGACTCGCATGCAAAATTAGGAAGTCAAGAAATACCTGGAGTAACAGACACAAGTGGCCTTGGAGTGTGGAATAAATCAGGACAAATACAAATAGAGTTTTGTCAAGAAAATGCACTGGTCATAGTAAACATCCTCTTCCAACAAAACAAGAGAAGACTCTACCCATGGACATCACCATATGGTCAACACCAAAATCAGATTGATTATGTTCTTTACAGCCAAAGATGAAGAAGCTCTATACAGTCAACAGAAACAAGAGCAGGAGCCGACTGTGGCTCAGATCATGAACTCCTTATTACCAAATTCAGACTCAAATTGAAGAAAGTAGGGAAAACCGATAGACCATTCAACCATGACCTAAATCAAATCCTTTATGATTATATAGTGGAAGTGAGAAGTAGATTTTAGGGCCTAGATCTGATAGATAGAGTGCCTGATGAACTATGGAGTGAAATTCATGACATTGTAGAGGAGACAGGGATTAAGATCATCCCCAGGAAAAGAAAAGCAAATCATCAAAACGGTTGTCTGGGGAGGCCTTATAAACAGCTGTGAAGGGAGGGAGGGAAAGATGGTGGAGGAATAGGACGGGAAGACCACTTTCTCCCTTACAAATTCCTCAAAAGAACATTTCAATGCCGAGCAAACTCCACAAAACAACTTCTGTAGGCTGGCAGAGGACATCAGGCAACCAGAAAAGCAGACCATTGTCTTCAAAAACAGGTAGGAAAAAATATAAAAGACGAGAAAGGAGACAAAGGAGGTGGGGAGGGAGCTCCGTCCCGGGAAGGGAAGCCCGTCCCAGGAAGGGAATTTGAAGAAGAGAGGTTTCCAAACACCAGGAAACACTCTCCCTGCCAAGTCTGTGGTGAGCCTTGGAAACACAGAGGGCAACATAACAGGAAGGAAAAATAGATAAATAATTAAAACCAACAGATTACAAGCCCAACAGTAACTCCCCCAGCGGAAAAGCAGCACAGACGCCTGCATCCACCATTGGGAATCGGGGGCAGGGAAGGGACACGCGGGAGGCCCGGGCTGCAGTGCTTTGTAAGAATCGGGCAGGAACGCCCCACGAGCAACCAGAACAATCTAACTTGGGCTAGCAAACCAGACTGTGGGATAGCTATCACGCAAAAAGCTCGAACATAAGACACCGCCAGGACTGAGCACAGAACAAAGGACGGAACGGAAAAAGCTGGCTGCGGATCATCCCCCGCCAGGGACAGGCAGCCAGAACTGTAAGGACTGGAAAGGGGCAATTGCAGACCCGCAGAGACTTTACTTACCTAACTGCAAGCAGGCTCCTTTGTTAAGACTTCTGGGGGTTCTGGACACTCACAATCTGCCTCACAGGGTGCACCAGCGGTCCACCCAGAAAACTGAGTAGCAGCAGCAGAAAAGGTGACAAGCCGCGGTGATCGTGCTCACCAAACTCCTGAGCTACTCGGACCTGGGAAGGGCACAAAGTGCAGTCCCAGCTGAATTTGTGCCTCTGAGGGCTGCCTGAGCGCCGAACCTGAGCGGCTTGGACCGGGGAAGTGCACACAGCCTAGGGCCAGCCCCAGTCGGTTCCCAGCTGAGCATCGTAGAGCTGGAGCGGTTTGTGGGCCGTGAGAAAGGACAGGTCAAGTGGGGCTGAGACACTGTGTGCACACGACAGTGCTATTTGTTTGCAGCATCCCCCCTTCCCACAGCATGACTGAACTAGTGAGCCTAAAAAAACAGCAAACAGAAGAAGTTAAACAGAGGGAACCACCTTGGAAGTGATCCCACATGGCCCATAACATCAGAGAAGGGCCAGATATATCTTTGACTATTTTTAAAATCATTTCTTTTTTTTTTTTTTTTTGGCTTTTTTGTTCGTTGTTTTTTTCTTTTTTCTTTTTTTTATAACTTTTTTTAATTGTTAAGTCTTCTATTTCTCCTCTAATTTTTATTTCTATAACCTATTATTACTATTTAAAAAAAAAAGACTTTTTTTTTTTTTTTTTAAGGCAAACACCATATATAGTCTTTGGATGGTTGTTGGTGGTTTGTTTGTTTCTTTGTTTGTTTTTTAATAATTTGTTTTTTTCTTTCTTCCTTTTTCCTTCTGCTTTTCTTTAATATTGTATCTTTGAAAATCCAATCTCTACTCTAGATTTTTAATCTTTGCTCTTAGGTTTTTGTTGTCAATTTTCTACATTTAAAAACCCAAACTTCACTACCCAAGTTTACCTGAGAGTGAGATTACTGGCTTGACCACTCTCTCCTCCTCTGGACTCTCCTTTTTCTCCACCAGGTGGCCTCTGTCTCTTTTCTCCCCCATTTCTTCTCTATCCAACTCTGTGAATCTCTGTGTGTTCCAGACGGTGGAGAACACCTAAGGAACAGGTTACTGGCAGGATCTGTCTCTCTCATACTCATTCCTGTCTCTTATCCTCCTGGTCACCTCTGTCTACTTCCTCCCGCTCCTCTGCCCCATATAACTCTGTAAATACCTCTGAGCGGTCCAGACTATAGAGCACACATAAGGAAGTGACTACTGGCTAGCTTGCTCTCTCCTTTTTTGATCTCACCGCATCTCATTCCAGTTACCTCTAACTACCCCCTCCATCTTCTCTTCTCCTTGTAACTCAGTGAACCTCTCTGAGTGTCCCTCAATGTGGAGAAACTTTTCATCTTTAACCTAGATGTTTTATCATTGGTGCTGTATAGATGGAGAAGTCTAGAGGCTACTGTAAAAATAAAACTGAAAACCAGAAGCAGGAGGCTTACATCCAAAGCCTGAAAACATTAGAGAACTCTTGAATTCAGGGCACATTAAGAAATAGGAGCTCATCAAATGCCTTCATACCTACACCGAAACCAAGCTCCACCCAAGGGCCAACAACTTCCAAAACAAGACATACCACGCAAATTCTCCAGCAACACAGGAACACTCCCCTGAGCTTCAATATACAGCCAGCTCAAAATTATCCCAAAACCTTTGAGCCTCATAACCCATTACGGGTCACTCCACTGCACTCCAGAGAGAAGAAACCCAGCTCCACCCACCAAAACTCCAACACAAGCCTCCCTAACCAGGAAACCTTGACAAGCCACTGATACAACCCCACCCACAGTGAGGAAGCTCCATAATAAACAGAACTCCACAAATTACCAGAATATAAAAAGGCCACCCCAAACGCAGCAATATAACCAAGATGAAGAGACAGAGGAATACTCAGCAGGTAAAGGAACAGGAGAAATGCCCACCAAACCAAACAAAAGAGGAAGAAGTAGGGAATCTACCGGAGAAGGAATTCCGAATATTGATAGTGAAAATGATCCAAAATCTTGAAATCAAAGTGGGATCACAGATAAATAACCTAGAGGCAAGAATTAAGAAGATGCAAGAAAGGTTTAACAAGGACCTAGAAGAAATAAAAAAGAGTCAAAATATAATGAATAATGCAATAAATGAGATCAGAAACACTCTGGAGGCAACAAATAGTAGAATAACGGAGGCAGAAGATAGGATTAGTGAAATAGAAGATAGAATGGTAGAAATAAATGAATCAGAGAAGAAACAAGAAAAATGAATTAAAAGAAAAGAGGACAATCTCAGAGACCTCCAGGACAATATGAAACACTCCAACATTCAAATTATAAGAGTCCCAGAAGAAGAAGACAGAAAGAAAGATCATGAGAAAATCCTTGAGGAGATAATAGTTGAAAACTTCCCTAAAATGGGGAAGGAAATAATCACCCAAGTCCAAGAAACACAGAGAGTTCCAAATAGGATAAACCCAAGGCGAAACACCCCAAGACACATATTAATCAAATTAACAAAGATCAAACACAAAGAACAAATATTAAAAGCAGCAAGGGAAAAACAACAATAACACACAAGGGGATTCCCATAAGGATAACAGCTGATCTTTCAATAGAAACTCTTCAGGCCAGGAGGGAATGGCAAGACATACTTAAAGTGATGAAAGACAATAACCTACAGCCCAGATTACTGTACCTAGCAAGGATCTCATTCAAATACGAAGAAGAAATCAAAAGTTTTACAGACAAGCAAAAGCTGAGAGAATTCAGCACCAACAAACCAGCTCTCCAACAAATTCTAAAGGATATTCTCTAGACAGGGAACATGAAAAGGGTGTATAAACCCGAACCCAAAACAATAAAGTAAATGGTAACAGGATCATACTTATCAATAATTACCTTAAACGTAAATGGGTTGAATGCCCCAACCAAAAGACAAAGACTGGCCAAATGGATACAAAAACAAGACCCCTCTATATGCTGCTTACAAGAGACCCACCTCAAAACAAGGGACACATACAGACTGAAAGTGAAGGGCTGGAAAAAGATATACCACGCAAATAGAGACCGAAAGAAAGCAGGAGTGGCAATACTCATATCTGATAAAATAGACTTTAAAACAAAGGCTGTGAAAAGAGACAAAGAAGGCCACTACATAATGATCAAAGGATCAATCCAAGAAGAAGATATAACAATTATAAATATATATGCACCCAATATAGGAGCACCGCAATATGTAAGACAAATGCTAACAAGTATGAAAGGGGAAATCAACAATAACACAATAATAGCGGGAGACTTTAATACCCCACTCACACCTATGGACAGATCAACTAAACAGAAAATTAACAAAGAAATGCAAACTTTAAACGATACATTAGATCAGTTAGACCTAATTAATATCTATAGGACATTTCACCCCAAAACAATGAATTTCACCTTTTTTTCAAGTGCTCATGGAACCTTCTCCAGGATAGATCACATCCTGGGCCATAAATCTACACTTGATAAATTCAAAAAAATCGAAATCATTCCAAGCATCTTTTCTAACCATAACACATTAAGATTAGATCTCAATTACAGGAGAAAAACTACTAAAAATTCCAACATATGGAGGCTGAACAACACACTTCTGAATAACCAACAAATCACAGAAGAAATCAAAAAAGAAATCAAAATATGCATAGAAACAAATGAAAATGAAAACACAACAACCCAAAACCTGTGGGACACTATAAAAGCAGTGCTAAGAGGAAAGTTCATAGCAATACAGGCATACCTCAAGAAACAAGAAAAAAGTCAAATAAATAACCTAACTCTGCAACTAAAGCAACTAGAAAAGGAAGAGTTGGAGAACCCCAGAGTTAGTTGAAGGAAAGAAATCTTAAAAATTAAGGCAGAAATAAATGCAAAAGAAACAAAAGAGACCATAGCAAAAATCAACAAATCCAAAAGCTGGTTCTTTGAAAGGATAAATAAAATTGACAAACCATTAGCCAGACTCATCAAGAAGCAAAGAGAGAAAAATCAAATCAATAAAATTAGAAATGAAAATGGATAGATCACAACAGACAACACAGAAATACATAGGATCATAAGAGACTACTATCAGCAGTTGTATGCCAATAAAATGGACAACGTGGAAGAAATGGACAAATTCTTAGAAAAGTAAAAATTTCCAAAACTGAACCAGGAAGAAATAGAAAATCTTAACAGACCCATCACAAGCACAGAAATTGAAACTGTAATCAGAAATCTTCCAGCAAACAAAAGCCCAGGTCCAGACTGCTTCACAGCTGAATTCTACCAAAAATTTCAGAGGAGCTAACACCTATCCTCCTCAATCTCTTCCAGAAAATTGCAGAGGAAGGTAAACTTCCAAACTCATTCTATGAGGCCACCATCACCCTAATACCAAAACCTGACAAAGATGTCACAAAAAAAGAAAACTACAGGCCAATATCACTGATGAACATAGATGCAAAAAGCCTCAACAAAATTCTAGCAATCAGAATCGAACAACACATTAAAAAGATCATACACCATGACCAAGTGGGCTTTATCCCAGGGATGCAAGGATTCTTCAATATCCGCAAATCAATCAATGTAATTCACCACATTAACAAATTGAAAAATAAAAACCATACGATTATCTCAATAGATACAGAGAAGGCCTTTGACAAAATTCAACATCCATTTATGATAAAAACTCTCCAGAAAGCAGGAATAGAAGGAACATACCTCAATATAATAAAAGCTATATATGACAAACCCACAGCAAACATTATCCTCAATGGTGAAAAAATGAAAGCATTTCCCCTAAAGTCAGGAACAAGACAAGGGTGTCCACTTTCACCGCTACTCTGGAAGTTTTGGCCACAGCAATCAGAGTAGAAGAAGAAATAAAAGGAATCCAAATTGGAAAAGAAGAAGCAAAACTCTCACTGTGTGCAGATGACATGATCCTCTACATGGAAAACCCTAAAGACTCCACCAGAAAATTACTAGCGCTAATCAATGAATATAGTAAAGTTACAGGATATAAAATCAACACACAGAAATCCCTAGCATTCCTATACACTAGTAATGAGATAGTAGAAAAAGAAATTAAGGAAACAATTCCATTCACCATTTCAACGGAAAGAATAAAATGCTTAGGAATATATCTACCTAAAGAAACTAAAGACCTATATATAGAAAACTATAAAACACTGATGAAAGAAATCAAAGAGGACACTAATAGATGGAGAAATATGCCATGTTCATGGATCGGAAGAATCAATATAGTGAAAATGAGTATACTACCCAAAGCAATTTACAAATTCAATGCAATCCCTATCAAGCTACCAGCCACATTTTTCACAGAACTAGAAGAAATAATTTCAAGATTTGTATGGAAATACAAAAAACCTCGAATAGCCAAAGTAATCTTGAGAAAGAAGAATGGAACTGGAGGAATCATCTTGCCTGACTTCAGGCTCTACTACAAAGCCACGTCATCAAGACAGTATGGTACTGGCACAAAGACAGAAATATAGGTCAATGGAACAAAATAGAAAGGCCAGAGATAAATCCACACACATATGGACACCTTACCTTTGACAAAGGAAGCAAGAATATACAATGGAGTAAAGACAATCTCTTTAACAAGTTGTGCCAGGAAAACTGGTCAACCACTTGTAAAAGAATGAAACTAGATCACTTTCTAATACCGCACACAAAAATAAACTCAAAATGGATTAAAGATCTAAATGCAAGAACAGAAACTATAAAACTCCTAGAGGAGAACATAGGCAAAAAACTTTCAGACGTAAATCACAGCAGGATCCTCTATGATCCACGTCCCAGATTTCTGGAAATAAAAGCAAAAATAAACAAATGGGATCTAATTAAAATTAAAAGCTTCTGCACAACAAAAGAAAATAAAAGCAAGGTGAAAAGACAGCCTTCTGAATGGTAGAAAATAATAGCAAAAGAAGCAACTGACAAACAACTAATCTCAAAAATATACAAGCAACTTCTGCAGCTCAATTCCAGAAAAATAAACGACCCAATCCAAAAATGGGCCAAAGAACTAAATAGACATTTCTCCAAAGAAGACATACGGATGGCTAACAAACACACGAAAAGATGCTCAACATCACTTATTATTAGAGAAATGCAAATCAAAACCACAATGAGGTACCACTTCACACCAGTCAGAATGGGTGCGATCCAAAAATCTGCAAGCAATAACTGCTGGAGAGGGTGTGGAGAAAAGGGAACCCTCCTACACTGTTGGTGGGAATGCAAACTAGCACAGCCACTTTGGAGAACAGTGTGGCGATTCCTTAAAAAATTGCAAAAAAACCTGCCACATGATCCAGCAATCCCACTGCTGGGCATACACACTGAGGAAACCAGAATTGAAAGAGACACATGTACCCCAATGTTCATCGCAGCACTGTTTATAATAGCCAGGACATGGAAACAACCTAGATGTCCATCAGCAGATGAATGGATAAGAAAGCTGTGGTACATATACACAATGGAGCATTACTCAGCCATTAAAAAGAATTCATTTGAATCAGTTCTGATGAGATGGATGAAACTGGAGCCCATTATACAGAGTGAAGTAAGCCAGAAAGAAAAACACCAATACTGTATACTAACACATATATATGGAATTTAGGAAGATGGCAATGACGACCCTGTATGCAAGACAGCAAAAAAGACACAGATGTGTATAATGGACTTTTGGACTCAGAGGGAGAGGGAGAGGGTGGGATGATTTGGAAGAATGGCATTCTAACATGTATACTATCATGTAAGAATTGAATCACCAGTCTATTTCTGACGCAGGATACAGCATGCTTGGGGCTGGTGCATGGGGATGACCCAGAGGGATGTTATGGGGAGGGAGGTGGGAGGGGGGTTCATGTTTGGGAATGCATGTAAGAATTAAAGATTTTAAAATTTAAAAAATAAAAAAGTAAAAAAAAAATAAAATAAACAGCTGTGACAAGAAAGGGGAAAGGGAATGATATAAGCATCTGAATGCAGAATTCCAAAGAATAGCAAAAAGAAATAAGAAAGCCTTCTTCAGTGATCAATTCAAAGAAATAGAGGGAAAGAAAAGAATTCAAAAGACTAGAGATATCTTCAAGAAAATTACAGATACCAAGGGAACATTTCATCCAAAGATGGGCTCAATAGAAGACAGAAATGGTAGGAACCTAACAGAAGCAGAAAATATTAAGAAGAGGTTGTAAGAATACACAGGAGAACTGTAGAAAAAAGATCTTCATGACCAAGATAATCACCACCGTGTGACCACTCACCTAGAGCCAGACATCGTGGAATGTGAAGTCAAGTGGACCTTAGAAAGCACCATTATGAACAAAGCTAGCAGAGGTGATGGAATTTCATTTGAGCAGTTTCAAATCCTGAAAGATGATGCTGTGAAAGTGCTGCACTGAATATGCCAGCAATTTTGGAAAACTCAGCAGTGGCTACAGGACTGGAAAAGGTCAGTTTTCATTCCAATTCCAAGGAAAGGCAATGCCAAGCAATACTCAAACTACAGCACAATCGCACTCATCTCACATGCTAGTAAAGTAATGCTCAAAATTCTTCAAGCCAGGCTTCAGCAATATGTGAACTGTGAAATTCCAGAGGTTCAAGCTGGTTTTAGAAAAGGCAGAGGATCCAGAGATCAAAATGCCAACATCCGTTGGATCATGGAAAAAGCAAGAGAGTTACAGAAAAAAATCTATTTCTTCTTTATTGACTATGCCAAATCCTTTGACTATGTGGATCACAATAAACTGGAAAATTCTGAAAGAGATGGGAATACCAGACCACCTGAGCAGCCTCTTGAGAAACCTGTATGTAGTTCAGGAAGCAGCAGTTAGAATTGGACATGGAACAGCTGACTGGTTTCAAATAGGAAAAGGAGTACGTCAAGGGTGTATATCGTCACCCTGATTATTTAACTTATATGCAGAATACATCATGAGAAATGCTGGGCTGGAAGAAGAAAAATATGGAAACAAGATTTCTAGGAGAAATATCAATAACCTCAGATATGCTGCAGTCGTGAAATTAAAAGACGCTTACTCCTTGGAAGAAAAGTTGTGACCAATCTAGATAGCATATTTAAAAGAGGAGACATTACTTTTCCCACTAAGGTCCATCTAGTCAAGGCTATGGTTTTTCCTGTGGACATGTATGGATGTGAGTGCTGGACTGTGAAGAAGGCTGAGTGCCAAACAATTGATACTTTTGAACTGCAATGTTGGAGAGGACTCTTGAGAGTCCCCTGGATTGCAAGGAGATCCAGCCAATCCATTCTGATGGAGATCAGCCCTGGGATTTCTTTGGAAGGAATGATGCTAAAACTGAAAGTCTAGTACATTGGCCACATCATGCGAAGAGTTGACTCATTGGAAAAAACTCTCATGCTGGGAAGGATTGAGGCAAGAGGAGAAGAGGACGACTGAGGATGAGATGGCTTGATGGCATCACTGACTCGATGGACGTGAGTCTGTGTCAACTTTGGGAGTTGGTGATGAACACGGAGGACTGGTGTACTGCAGTTCATGGGGTCACAAAGAGCCAGGCATGACTGAGCGATTGAACCGAACTGACTGAACCTTTTACTTTTCTGTAAAGGTACTTAGTCATGTTCCTATTTCCAATACATGGATTGTGTTCTGGCACTGTGATGGCTGTTGTTCCGCTAGTTACTGTTGTTATGGCCCTATTACGATTGTTATTACTTTAGCTACTGTTATGAATTTGGTTTTGGTGTTTTTGCTCAAGTTTATTTTTCTGCCTAAAGCTTCCCTGTACAACCATACAAAACCACACTATATCATGATTAAAACACCCTGTTCCACTAGAGACTTGGGTCACCCGTGTCCTTTTTTCCTTTGCCTTCTTTCATCAACTCCTGTCCCGACATTCTGGTCTGTCAAGATAATGATAACACATAGTTGTGTGGATTTCTCTCTGTCCCCTCTACTTTGTTCCATTGATCTACATTTCTTTTTTTGTGCCAGTATCATACTGTCTTGATATCTGTAGCTTTGTAGTAGAGCCTGAAGTCAGGTATGTTGATTCCTCCTTTTCCATTCTTTCTCAAGGGTGCTTTGGCCATTGTAGATTTTTAAATTTTCTTTGTATTTCCATACAAATTGTGAAATTATTTATTCCAATTCTGTGAAAAATGCCATTGGTAGCTTGATAGGAATTGCACTGAATCTAAAGATTGCTTTGGATAGTATAATCATTTTCACTACATTGATTCTCCCAACCCATGAACATGGCTTATTTCTCAATCTATTTTTGTCCTCTTTGATTTCTTTCATTAGCGTTTTATAGTTTTCTATATATAGGTCTTCTGTTTCTCTAGGTAGATCTATTCCTAAGTATTTTATTCTTTTCATTGCAATGGTGAATGGAATTGTTTCCTTAATCTTTATTTTATTTTATTTTTTCACTGTTAGTCTATAGGCATACGAAGGATTTATGTGTGTTACTTTTATAACCTGAAACTTTAGTATATTCACTGATTAGCTCTAGTAATTTTCTGGCGGGGACTTTAGGGTTTTCTATGTAGAGGATCATGTCATCTGCAAACGCTGAGAATTTTACTTCCTCTTTTCCAATCTGGATTCCTGTTATGTCTTTTTTTCTGCTCTGATTGCTGTGTGGAAAAAACTCCCAAAACTATGCTGAATAGTAGTGGTGAAGGTCGGCACTCTTGCCTTGTTCCTGACGTTAGGGGAAATTCTTTCAATTTTTCACCATTGAGGATAATTTTTGCTGTGGGTTTGTCATGTATAGTTTTTATTATGTTGAGGTTTGTTTCTTCTATTCCTGCTTTCTAGGGAGTTTTTATCATAAATGGATGTCGAATTTTGCCAAGGAATTTTTCTGCATCTATTGAGATAATCATTTTTTTTTAATCTTTCAATTTGTTAATATAGTGTATTACAGTGATTGATTTGTGGATATTAAAGAATCCTTACATTCCTGGGATAAAGCCCACTTGGTCATGATGTTTTTAATATAATATTTGATTCTGTTTGCTAGAATTTTGTTAAGGATTATTGCATCTATATTCATCAGTGATATTAGTCTGTAGGGTTTTTTTTGTTTGTTTGTTTTGTGTGTGTGTGTGTGTGTGTGGCATCTTTGTCTTGCTTTGGTATTAGGGTGATTGTGGTCTCATAGAATGAGTTTAGAAGCTTACTTTCCTCTGCTTTCTGGAAGAGTTTGAGTAGGATGTGTTAGCAAGTCTGTAAATTTTTGGTAGAATTCAGCTCTGTAGCCATCTGGTCATAGGTTTTTTTTTGCTGGAAGATTTTTGATGACAGATTCAATTTCCGTGCTTGTGATGTGCATGTTAAGATTATATATTTCTTCCAGGTTAAGCTTTGGAAGGCTATATTTTCTAAGAATTTGTCCATTTCCTCCAAGTTTTCCTTTTTGATGGCATATAGTTTCTGATAGTAGTCTCTTATGATCTTTTGCATTTCTGTGTTGCCTGTGCTGATTTCTCCATTTTTATTTCTAATTTTGTTTATTTGATTATTCTCCTTTTTTTTTTAAATTGATGAGTCTGGCTACTGTTTGTCTATTTTATTTATCTTCTCAAAGAACCAGCTTTTAGCTTTGTTGATTTTTGCTATGATCTCCTTTGTTTCTTCTGCATTTATTTCTGCCCTGTTTTATGATATCTTCCTTCTACTAACCCTGAAGTTCTTTCTTTCCTAGTTGATTTAGGTGTAGTTAGGTTATTTGATTTTTCTCTTGTTTCTTGATGTAAGCTTGCATTGCTATGAGCCTTCCCCTTAAGACTGCATTTACTGAGTACCATAGGTTTTGGATTGTTTTGTTTCTAATTTCATTCATTTTGATGCATGTTTTGATTGCTTCTGTGATTTTCTGGTCATTCAGAAGTGTGCTGTTTAGCCTCCATATGTTGGTATTTTTAATAGATACCCCCCCACACACACACCCGAGTTGATATCTAATCTTACTGCATACTGATAAGAAAAGATGCTAGGACTGATTTCAATTTTTTTTTTTTTTAATTTACCAAGGCTAGATTTATGAACCAGGATGTGATATCTCAGAGAAGGTTCATGTGTGCTTGACAAAAAGGTGAAATTCATTGATTTGGGGTGACAATCCTATAGATATCAAATAGAGAGATCTAACTGGTACAATGTATCAGTTAAAGTTTGTGTTTCCATGTTAATTCTGCTTAGTTGATTTATCCATAGGTGTGAGTTGGGTATTAAAGCCTCCAGTTATTATTGTGTTACTCTTAATCTCCCCATTCATACTTGTTAGCATTCCCCTTATATATTGTGGTGTTCCTATGCTGGGTGCATATATAATTGTTATATCTTATTGGATTGAACCTTTGATCATTATGTAGTATCCATCTTTGGCTCTTCACAGCCTTTATTTCGAAGTCTATTTTATCTGATATGAGTATTTCTACTCCTGTTTTCTTTTGGTTTCCATTTGCATGAAATCTTTTTCCAGTCCTTCACTTTCAGTCTGTACTTGTCGCTTGTGTTGAAGTGGGTCTCTTGTAGACAGCATATATAAAGGTCTTGTTTTTGTATCCATTGAGCTAGTGTTTATCTTTTCAGTTCAGTTCAGTAGCTCAGTTGTGTCCAACTTTTTGCGACTCCATAAATTGCCGCAAGCCAGACCTCCCTGTCCATCAACAATTCCCAGAGTTCAATCAAACTCACATCCATCGAGTGGATGATGCCATCAAGCCATCTCATATTCTGTCGTCTCCTACTCCTTCTGCCCCCAATCCCTCTCAGCATCAGTCTTTTCCAATGAGCCAACTCTTCGCATGAGCTGTCCAAAGTATTGGAGTTTCAGCTTTAGCATCAATCCATCCAAAGAATACCCAGGACTGATCTCCTTTAGAATGAACTGGTTGGATTTCCTTGCACTCCAAGGGACTCTCAAGAGTCTTCTCCAACATCACAATTCCAAAGCATCGATTCTTCAGTGCTCAGCTTTCTTCACAGTCCAACTCTCACATCCATGCATGACCATTGCAAAAACCATAGCCTTGACTAGACAGACCTTTGTTGGCAAAGTAATGTCTCTGCTTTTGCATATGCTATCTATGTTGATCATAAATTTCCTTCCATAGAGTAAGTATCTTTTAATTTCATGGCTGCAATCACCATATGCATTGATTTTGGAGCCCTTAAAAGTAAAGTCTGACACTATTTCCACTGTTTCCCAAACTGTTTCCCATGAAGTGATAGGACCAGATTGGTTGGGTCATTTAACCCATTTACATTTAAGGTAATTATTTCTAAGTATGATCCTTTTGCCATTTACTTTATTGCTTTGGTTTCAAGTTTATAGACCCTTCCTGTTTCCCGTCTAGAGAAGATCCTTTAGCATGTGTTGGAGACCTAGTTTTGTGGTGCTGAATTCTCTCAGCTTTTGCTTGTCTGTAAAGCCTTTGATTTCTCCTTTATATTTGAGTGAGATCCTTGCTGAGTACAGTAATCTGGGTTGTAGGTTTTTCTCCTTCATTACTTTGAATATGTCCTGTCATTCCCTTCTGGTATGAAGAGTTTCTATTGAAAGATCAACTGTTATACTTATTGGGATCTCCTTGTGAGTTATCTCTTTACAGCATTGGATCATGTTTCTATCACGTCACATCAACAACTGGGTATTGTTTTTGCTTTGGCTCCATCCCTTCATTCTTTGTGGAGTTATTTCTCCACTTATATCCAGTAGCATATTAGGCAACTGCTGAAGTGGTTTGCCATTCCCTTCTCCAGTGGACCACATTCCGTCACACCTCTCCACAATGACCCACCCATCTTGGGTGGCCCCACAGGCATGGCTTAGTTTCACTGAGTTAGAAAAGGCTGTGGTGCTAGTGTGACTAGATTGACTAGTTTACTGTGATTATGGTTTCAGTGTCTCTGCTCTCTGAGGCCCTCTTGCAAAACCTACAGTCTTACTTGGGTTTCTCTTACCTTGGACATGGGGTATCTCTTCACGCCTGAGGGAGCAAAGTGCAGCCGCTGTTCCTTACCTTGGATGAGGTGTATCTCCTCACTGACGCCCCTCCTGATCTTGAACGTGGAATAGCTCCTCAGGCCCTATGTACTGTAAACAGCAATATTACATAGGCACCTGGAATGTCAGGTCCATGAATCAAGGGAAATTGGAAGTGGTCAAACAGGAGTTGGCCAGAGTGAACATCGACATACTAGGGATCAGCGAACTAAAATGGTCTGGAATGGGTGAAGTGAATTCAGATGACCATTATATCTACTACTGCGGACAGGAATCCCTTAGAAGAAATGGAATAGCCATCATGGGCAACAAAAGAGTCTGAAATGCAGTACTTGGATGCAATCTCAAAAAAGACAGAATGATCTCTGTTCATTTCCAAGGCAAACCATTCAATATCACAGTAATCCAAGTCTATGTCACAACCAGCAATGCTGAAGAAACTGCAGTTGAATGGTTCTATGAAGCTCTACAAGACCTTTCATAACTAACACCCAAAAAAATGTCCTTTTCATTCTAGGGGACTGGAATGCAAAAGTAGGAAGTCAAGAAACACCTTGAAGTAACAGGCAAATTTGACCTTGGAATGAAGCAGGGCAAAGCCTAATAGAGTTTTGCCAAGAGAATGCACTGGTCATAGCAAACACCATCTCCCAACAACACAAGAGAAGACTCAACACATGGACATTACCAGATGGTCAACACTGAAATCAGACTGATTATATTCTTTGCAGCCAGAGATGGAGAAACTCTATACAGTCAACGTAAACAAGACCAGGAATTGACTGTGGCTCAGATTATGAACTCCCTATTGCCAAAATCAGACTTAAATTGAAGAAAGTAGGGGAAACCACTAGGCCATTCAGTTTGACCTAAATCAAATCCCTTATGATTATACAGTGGAAGTGAGAGATAGTTTTAAGAGACTAGATCTGATAGAATGCCTGATGAACTATGGATGGAGGTATGTGACATTATGCAGGAGACAGGGATTAAGATTATCCCCATGGGGAAAAAAAATGCGAAAAAAAAAAGGCTGTTTGGGGAGGCCTTACAAATGGCTGTGAAAAGAAGAGAAGTGAAAAGCAAAGGAGAAAAGGAATGATATAAGCATCTGAATGCAGAATTCCAAAGAATAGCAAGAAGAGATAAGACAGCCTTCTTCAGCAATCAATGCAAAGAAATAAGAGGAAAACAACAGAATAGGAAAGACTATAGATCTTTTCAAGAACATTAGAGATACCAAGGGAACATTTCATGCAAAGATGGGCTCGATAAAGGACAACAATTGTATGGACCTAACAGAAGCAGAAAATATTAAAAGGTGGCAAGAATACACAGAACTGTACAAAAAGAATCTTCACGATCCAGATAATCACGATGGTGAGATCACTCATCTAGAGCCAGACATCCTGGAATGTGAAGTCAAGTGGGATTAGAAAGAATCACTACAAACAAAACTAGTGGAGGTGATGGAATTCCAGTTGAGCTAATTCAAATCCTGAAACATGATTTTGTGAAAATGCTGAACTCAATATGCCAGCAAATTTGGAAAACTCAGCAGTGGCCACAGGACTGGAAAAGTTGTTTTCATTCCCACTCCAAAGAAAGGCAATGCCAAAGAATGCCCAGATTACTGCATAATTACACTCATCTCACACGCTAGTAAAGTAATGCTCAAAATTCTTCAAGCCAGGCTTCAGTAACACGTGAACAGTGAACTTCCAGATGTTTAAGCTGGTTTTAGAGAAAGCAGAGGAACCAGGTACCAAATTGCCAACATCCCCTGGATTATAGAAAAAGCAAGAGAGTTC
Source organism: Capra hircus (assembly GCF_001704415.2). NCBI lineage: Eukaryota > Metazoa > Chordata > Mammalia > Artiodactyla > Bovidae > Capra > Capra hircus. Next base: position 219,092 of record NW_017189563.1, on the reverse strand, counting down.
CAGAAAAACGTCTATTTCTGCCTTATTGACTATGCCAAATCCTTTGACTGTGTGGATCACAATACACTGTGGAAAATTCTGAAAGAGAAGGGAATACCAGACCACCTGACCTGCCTCTTGAGAAACCTATATGCAGTTCAGGAAGCAACAGTTAGAAATGGACATGGAACAACAAACTGGTTACAAATTGGGAAAGGCTGTATAATGTCACCCCGCTTATTAGCTGCTGAGTAGAGAAGTCCTGGCAAAGGACTCAGAGGAATGGAAAGGAAGATGAGAAATGAATAACTTATGGCAAGAATTACTGTGTTTAATGCTTTGGAATAGTTGAGTGACAAGAGGCATATGATCATTGAAATTTAACTAGACGATTTTAAGTTGTGCTCAAAGTTTTGAGAAACACAGCATTTTAGTAAATATGTGGTAATATGTGCTCTGAGCCTGTCAGAGTTTGGTGAGGATTCTGTGTGTGTGTGTGTGTGTGTGTGTGTGTGTGTGTGTGTGTGTGTTTGTCATTCAGTCATATCCAAATCTTTGCAAGCACAGGATCATCTGTCCATGAGATTGGTGTGTGTGTGTGTGTGTGTGTGTGTGTGTGTGTGTGTGTTTGTGTGTGTCACTCAGTCTTAGCTCACTCTTTACAACCCCTTGACTGTAGCCCGGCAGGCTCCTCTCTGTCCATGGGATTCTCCATGTAAGGATACTGGACTGGGTTCTCATTCCCTTCTACAGGAGATCATCCCAACCCAAGATTGAACCCTGGTCTCTTGCATTGCAGGAAGATTCTTTGCCATCTGAGCCACCAGGGAAGCCCTAATGAGGACCAGTGAACACATATTGCCCTGAGCCTGTCAGAGTGTCTTTAGTCATCTAAGGGTCCCCATGGTGGGCATCAACATGCTCTAGACAAGCAGGCTCGAGTCCATTCCTACCAGGGCTTTTGAATTTGGCAGGAGCCTTCCCTTCCCCCACCATGGTCATCACCATCCTTGACGACTTATTATGGTTTGGCCACACGTGCCCAAGTGTTGCTAATCTTTGCAGCTGCCATTATGAATGTCACAGAGACTCCAGTGCAAGTTTCAGGGTGAGGAGATGGTGCACATGTGCCTCTCCTCCTCCTGCAACTTAGGACAGGTCTAGCCTTGCCATGGACGAATTCAAATCGGAGCTAAAGGGCACAACTGAGACTAAAGCACAACTTAGAGTCTCAATTGTGCCTCTAAGTACCACTACCTGTGGGTGGTTTGATTTCATTAAATTTTCTGGAGGGCATGTAGTCCAGAGCCTCTCCAAGGTGATGTCTCACTCATTCATTGAAATATCTGGAGGGCATCCAGTCCAGCACCTCTCCAAGGTGATGTCTTGCTCATCAGGGATCCTCCACAGTTCCAGCAATTAGTGATAGCTGTTTTCTTGTCTACTTCCTTAGCTTGGTGAATAAAATATTATTTTCAAGAGCAAGCATTTCTTGTTTGTCTTTTAGAGAAGCTTGGAGTTAGTCACATAGTCCCGTGTGTCCTGGCTCAGAGTCCAATCCTTTGGATTTAGTTTTAGAGGTCAGAGTGTCAACTGTATTTACCAAGAGAGTTAACCAGGAGTAGGTCTCATCAGGCCAGCCTCAAGAATTTGTTGAGTCCCAGTCCCAAATCTACCCCATGTTGCCAGAATACCACAAGTCATCTTCACATTGTAATCTGGCCATATGCTAACAATACCAAAAATGTTTTCCCCACACCAGGAACATTTAGAAACAGATTAATAACATGCAAGTGACTGGTGTGCATAGTAGATGAATGTGGGGTATGACTTATGCAATATCATACAATGTTATACATTGCAAAGTTATATAATCAGAACAATGCCCCGATCCCTAGATTGAGTGGACATTTTGCATTTGAACAGAGCTACAAGGAAACAATTTTTTTTCTTCATACCTAATCTGTTTATAGTCAGAGGAGACCTCAAAAAAGTAAGAAGCATGAGGAAATAAACAAAGCAGAGTAAGCTTTAGATGATAATACTCTCCAGGGGAGACATAAAGTACACTCCTATATTTACTAAGATAAATAGAGGAAATCCCAGTCCAATTAACAGCCAATACATCCATATTTCACTGGTCCTGATGGTTTCTTGAGCTTCAGCCATACACTGATGGCCCAGCTTCTGGTGTGGGCCGGAACAGGACTTTGGGATCATCGTTTCCATCTTCACAAGGTCAGCTGGAGTTCAGGGGTGTGCCTCCAGATTGAGGGCCACTTCCCACTTTCCTGAGCTATGGGTTGGACCATCAAGACTGACTCTGAAGTGCTGAATCCAAGCACTTTTCCTGTTACTTTGAGAGCAGGTGGAGTGGTTAAAATTACCAAATAGGATCATCTCCACATTAATTTCAAGGGCTCCTTCTTCCAGTTTTGTACACATACTTGCTTCTCATGTTTGTGGTGGTGTACTGTCATGCCTAACGATATAGGTATCATATCCATGACCCATTTTTGTGTTTGAGAGATGGTGCATTAAAATTCTTGCAGCTATTTATGTAAATTCAAGTCCCCCAGTTGTTGGTGTCCCCTCTTAAGGTGACCAATGGGGGCAGGTATTCATATAGGATTTCAAATGGGGGCAACCCTATCCCTGCCCTAGGTGAACATCTCACCTTCAAGAGGACCATGGGTAATATGTCTACCCATTGTAAGCTGTTCTCCTGACCTAGTTTTGCCAGGGTTTGTGTGAAGTTTCTGTTCATACATTCTGCTGGCTCTGAACTCTGGAGGCAGAAGGCAGTATGCAATTTCCACCAGGTCATCAAAGCCCTTGCCACCTGTTGGGCTGTCTCAGCTACAATTGCCCGTCCATTGTCCGACCCTATGATCGGAGATATTCCATACTTGGGGATGATGTCTCTCAGGAGTACCTTCTCTTGCTTTTCTTGTTTGCGTTGGAAAGTTCTCTGCTGCTGCTGCTGCTAAGTCACTTCAGTCTTGTCTGACTCTGTGCAACCCCTTAGACAGCAGCCCACCAGGTTCCCCCGACCCCGACATTCCCCAGCCAAGAACATTTGAATGAGTTGCCATTTCCTTCTCCAATGCATGAAAGTGAAAAGTGAAAGTGAATTCACAGTTGTGTCTGACTTTTAGCGATGCCATGGACTGTAGCCCACCAGGCTCCTCTGTCCATGGGATTTTGCAAGCAAGAGTGCTGGAGTGGGGTGCCATTGCTTTCTCCCCATGAAAAGGTACAGAGGAAACCTCAAATGTACCTGAATCCTCAGCTTGTAGTGATTTCAATAAAATCTAATTTCATATCCTCAAGTTAGCATGGACCCCTGAACTGTGCCCCTGCCAGGCCACTATGTCCCCTGACAAGCATCATTTTGTAGATAATTCATACACCACTGGGAAACATAATAGCAGAGTGTGGATGGTGAGCAGTGAGATGGCAAAGGCCTAGACAAGGGCTCTAAGGTGTTTTATACCTCTCCTCATGGTTTATCACTCCATGAATGTTGGGGTCTCAATGGGGCTTTCTTTCATTAAGGCCTCCTGTACTTAGTCCTCCATGTCTATTGGCCACGAAAAATTTCTGAGCCTTTGTTACAATTTGTTGGTGCTCCTTGGTGTTGAACAGGGTGAAGAGAAACTGTTGACAGTCCACCAAAAGAGGGTGGTGACTCTGGATAATGGATTCTAGGAGATCAATCAGCACTTGAGGCTTTTCAGAGCGTGACAGGGCATCATGCTTCCAGTTGAGTTGATCAGTCATGGAAAAGCATTGGTAGGAGAGAACAGTTCCCCTCTCTTGGAGAGTCCCATTGGGGGATATACACTACTGTCTGTTGCATTTTAGATGCATTTTATGTGCGTGTACAGCTGCCCCTTGAGCCAACCAGAGATGTCGGCTCATTGGCTCTTGTGTGGCTGGCTGTGTGGGCACAACAGCTTCATGAGCATCAGAAGGAGGAAGCGAGATGGAGATGGTGGACTGTCTGGTAAATGCAGACCTGCTGCTTCTGGTGAGGAAGCGATGGGGATGCAAGGTGGGGCCATCAGAGGCAAGTGTCCAGGCTCACCTTGGAGGATAGGTGGTTCCCTTTACTGACATGAAAATTTATTATTATTATTATTATTTCCCTGATTAAGTCACAAGAAACTTCCATTGTTCCTGACAGGTCATGCAGATCCAAATTCAGGGAGGCCTTAGGTGGGCAATTTTTAGCCATTGTTCAATACGTGGAAATTGGTCAGGGTGGCCAGGGTCTCCAGTAACAACTCTATGTACTGCTGGGGCAATGGGCACACTTAAGGCCCTGTCTGGGTGCCCAATAACCACAAAGGAGGGACACTCTAATGTGCAAAGAGTGAACAGCTTTCCAGCACTCAATTTTACACCACAATCCCCAGTTAATCCTTTCTTAAAATTCTTAACCTTACACTCTAAGATAGTGGGCTTTGAAGTCAAGTTCCCCATTTTGAAAGAGTTCCCACACAACAAATGGAAACACTGATTTTCATAATCCTAGCCACTCCACTTGCAGAGATTTAGGCACCTCTTAACCTTGGCAGGTCAGTATAAAGCCTGACCTTGACCAGACTCACAGGGAGAGATTAGACTCCCCAGAGACTGCTGCCAGCCTAAGCAGGATGAGGTCAGTCACTATGTAATCACAGGTTGGAACTCACTCAGGCTCTGTAGCCTGAAGACAGTGGTGCATGGACTCTCATTTACCTCAGTCACTCTCACACACATCAGAATTGTCAGACCACCCAAGGGAACAAAACCTTTTCTGCATGATTCTCTGGCCACTGGGATGTGATCAGGCTGTCCTTGCACTATGTGGTGGGTCCTGACCCAGGGGGATGTGCCATAGGCAATCAGCTGTCTGACACTCTGTCCTGGAACCAAGTTCTGCTATCCTTATGAGTCCGGTCAGGAAGCGGAATGGGCTGGCACAACTCAAGCAACCGTTGGGTTTCAGCAAACAGCTGGGAGACACTTATCTGTCTGTCACCAGGCCAGCTGCTGCAACTTTCTCTGGTTCCCTGACATGGTGGTGCACACGTTTGTCAGCTTCCCATCCAGTGCACCAGAATATGGTATAGAAAATGTAGTGGCAGAAAGAGACAAGTGGAACTTGGACATGCAGAACCACAGGGTTTATTCAGCACCTGTACAAGCTCAGTGGAGTCACTTCAAGAGACTGAGTGACAGGGAATTTTTCTGGGTATCTTTCATACAGCACAGATTTTGGTGTCTTCAGGACTTTTTTCACTTAAGCAGCTCAAATGCCTCCTCCTTGGGCAGCTTAGGTTTCAGCCAATGCAATGGGCAATCAAAATTACAGAGGTGGAGGTGGTGAATGGTGAGCAAATCCTGCTTAAGGAAGATAACAGAGGCAGAAGGCAGAAAGTGTTTATTCTTGATGGGAGCTGGTATTCTAGTTGCATGTTTCTCCATATCTACCTATATGACATGGTGTTTTTAATATTTTCCATCATTCCCACCCCACATTTGCTGTCCATTCTTCCTTCCCTGGCCAGAAAAGTTCCGAGGGCTCACACACTCATTTGTGATGGTGTACATACATACATACACACACACCCATGAAAGGAAGGTTGCATAATGATAGGTTTACTTGTCCAGGATAATGGATTTTGGTAAGTACCCTTCTTATAGTGCCATTTTTTAATTTTATTCTCTTGTTCATCAAGTCAACCCACACTTCTACCTCTATGACTTACCCTGGAAGGTTAAAAATTCTTAGGATTTGCTAATGAAGATGACTGAATTGCTCAAGAGATGGGCAGGGTTTGAAGTGCTTGCCCTGGGCAGATGAGTAATGTGCACGTGTTCTGTATTTTCTCATCGTCTTGGACAGGTTCAAAGTGATGAGCGCATTGCGATGATTCCATTCACTGAGCTCTCTTTCCAGGAATAACACTAAAATTGTGAGAGGCTTTGTCTCAGCTGAAGTGGAACATTAATTTCTCAGCATGTACTGTCCAAGATCATTCCTTGTCAATGTCACACCCTCCTTATAGGTCCAGCACATCCTCAGGCCTGTGACCTCCTGAATGAGGTGTCCCTGCTCTTTCTGGGTAGCTTTATGCTTGTAACTGTTCTCCTATCCCTCAAAGGGTTATATTCCTGTAACAAGAAAAGGCCAAAATAGACACCATGTCCTCTAAAAGATCAAAGAGAACACGACAGGTCTGTGTCTAACACAATTTCATGAAGAACGTGCACATGGATACCTAGGGTCTCTGCCAAAACAAGGCCTTGAATATGAAGATGACACAGTAAGGTGGCCTCCATCCTGTTGCCTCTAGAGTTTACTACTACCCACAGACACAGGACCCCAAGAATGATGGCACCCTGAGGAGCCAGACTGATCTGGGCACACCGTTCATGTCTCCCTTGTGAAGAAAGCATTATTCCTCTCACAAATGCATCAAGAGAGCTTAATTCCAACCCAGGCATCACTGACTGGCTAAATGCAAGTCTCTCTTTTTGTTCCCCTCACTAGGCTGTGGTAGATCTGCCTACAGCCCAGGCTTTCTGTTACTCTTTACAGGTCATGGTCCACAGAGCTCAGCTCACAGTTGGGATGGGGATATTTAAGATGCTTACTTAGAATCCAGTGTTCCTGTGAGAGTTGCGTGCTGCAAATCTCCTTCAGACATAACAACAGCAAAGAGTATGCTCCTGAAAATTGGTTAGACCCTCCCTCAGGTGCAGACCAACGTCTTTGTTCCTAAGCCTTCCACAGCTTAGGACAAGACCCCAGATAAAGGATGGAATTCATAAAGGAAAGGCCTTTGGCACAAGAAATAAGGCATCTTTGGAAGTATGGCTATGCCCTAGACTTTGGAGCTTGAACAACTGTAGTCTCTTGAAATTCCCCCAGGGCCACTTCTGTCTGTCACTGTCCCCAGGCCTCTGCATGCAAAAATCCCATCACACTTCCTTCATCCCTGTTTCCTCCTTCACATGCAGACACCAGCAGAGTGGTAAACACATGCTCACCACATCTGCTCTTTTCTCAACTTTCCACACTGCCAGGAAGGCTGAAACTACCCAGATGGATTCCACACTTATATCATGTCTTTCCTAGGAAGACTTGTATTTCATTGAGCTTACCTTGGCATGTCATTGTCTCACATGATATCAATATTGCTGTGGGAGTGTGCTGGCTGACAGGCTGATACTAGACAGCACTAACCCATGACCTTCTCAAGCTTAGAAACTTTTCTTTCAGCATAGGAAGTATTTGCTTAGCTAGAGTTTCACACAAACACAGCTATCTCACTGTAACCTTACTTCAAGAACAAACGATCTTACATGAAGAAGTCTGCCACAGCTAATCACACTCCTCCCTCATCTTTCATATAAGTGGGATTTGTTGAAAAATTTTGAGGAGTTCAGGATTTTTAAAGGCATAAATCACCCACCTCATTGCATGACCCTGCAATAAAACTCTGTTTTAAACTCCAGTGTTCTGATACTTCTTGGCCTATGTCAGGCACGCGGGAATTTGATAACAGTAGCAATTTATCTCTCAATTCTGTGGACAGTAACAGACTATCTTAGAGAATGTCTCATTCCAAAATGGCATTCAGTCTTAAAATTATGTGAAGTTTATCATTCTTCTGTAAAAACAAATTAGCTGACATTGATGGCTACCCCAATTATCAGGTGAATTTAAGACAAAATAATTGTGATAAATGTCGTTATACTATTATCTTCGGGGATTATATATTATTTTGAAAATTTTGTAATTAACTGGGTTTGCTATGATCAGTTTACTCTCTCCATCCTTTTTGAATATTTGTGACCCCATTGACTCTATGCCAGGTTTCCCTGTCCTACTCCATCTCCTAAAGCTTGCTCAAATTCATTACCACTGATTCAGCAATATCATCCCACCATCTCATTCTCTGTTGTCTCCTTTTCTTCCTGTCTTTGATCTTTCCCACTATCAAAGACTTTTCTAATGAGTTGCCTCTACACATAAGGTGGCCAAAGTACTAGAATTTGAGCTTCAGCATCAGTCCTCACAAGGTATATTCAAGACTGATTTAAGATTGACTGGTTTGATCTCCCTAATATCCAAGGAACTCTCAAGAGTCTTCTGAAAGATCACAGTTCAAAATCATTAATACTTCCACTCTCATCTTCTGCTGGGTCCAATGTTTGCATCCATACATGACTACTGCAAAACTTTAGCTTTGTCTAAACAGCCATTTTTTCCGTAAGGTAATTCATCTGCTTTTAATACGCTGTCCTGGTGTGACATAGTTTTTCTTCAAAGAGTAGAAATATTTTAATTTCATGGCTGAAGTGAACATCTGCAGTGATTTTTGAGTCCCAATAAAATAAAGTTTGTCACTGTCTCCACTGTTTATTAATCTATTTGTAATGAGATGATGGGACCCATGGTCTTACTTTTTTGATAACTCCCCTCTCACTTTCACCCAGATGTTCTTTCAACCAGTTATCCTTCACTTTCTGCCCTAAGGTTGGTGTCATCTGCATACCTGAGGCTATTGATGCTTCTCCCTGTAATCTTGATTCTAGCTTGTGCTTCATCCAGCCCTGCTATTTACATGATATTTTCTTCATGTAAGGTAAATAAGGTGACCCTATTTAGCCTTGAAGTATTACTTTCCCAATTTAGAACCAGTCTGTTATTCCATGTCTGTTATGAACTGTTGCTTCTAAATTTGCATATAGATTTCTCAAGATGTGGGTCAGGCATTCTGGTATTTCCATATTTGAAGAATTTTCCAGTTTGTTGTGATCCACAGAGTCAGAGGCTTTAGAGTATTCAACAGTTAGGATACATATTTAAAATATATACCTTTGAAGGGATAATAGGAAGGGAGTTTCAGTTCAGTTCAGTCGCTCACGCATGTCCAACTCTTTGCGACCCCATGAATCGCAGCATGCCAGTCCTCCCTGTCCATCACCAATTCCAGGAGTTCACTCAAACTCATATCCATCCAGTTCATGATGCCATATTGCCATCTCATGCTCTGTCGTCTCCTTTTCCTCCTGCTCCCAATCCCTTCCAGCATCAGAGTCTTTTCCAACGGGTCAACTCTTCGCATGAGGTGGTCAAAGTATTGGAGTTTCAGCTTTAGCATCATTCCTTCCAAAGAACACCCAAGGCTGATCTCCTTTAGAATGGACTGGTTGGATCTCTTTGCAGTCCAAAGGACTCTCAAGAGTCTTCTTCCAAACCACAGTTCAAAAGCATCAATTCTTTGGTGCTCAGCTTTATTCACAGTCCAAATCTCTCGTCCATACATGATCACTGGAAAAACCATAGCCTTGACCACACGGACCTTTGTTGGCAAAGTATTGTCTTTGCTTTTCAATATACCAACTAGGTTGGTCATAACTTTTCTTCCAAGGAGTAAGCATCTTTTAATTTCAAGGTAGTTTAGGAGTCTCCAAATGAAGATCATGGCATCTGGTCCCATCTCTTCATGGGAAATAGACAAGGAAACAGTGGAAACAGTGTCAGACTTTATTTTGCGGGGGCTCCAAAATCACTGAAGATGGTGACTGCAGACATGAAATTAAAAGACGCTTACTTCTTGGAAGAAAATTTGTGGCCCACCTAGATAGGATGTTGAAAAGCAGAGACATTACTTTGCCAACAAAGGTCCATCTTGTCAGGGCTATGGTTTTTCCAGTAGTCATGTATAGATGGGAGATTTGGATTGTGAAGAAAGCTGAGCACCGAAGCATTGATGCTTTTGAACTGTGGTGTTGGAGAAGACTCTTCAGGGTCCCTTGGACTGTTAGGAGATCCAACCAGTCAATTCTGAAGGAGATTAGCCCTGGGATTTCTTTGGGAGGAATGATGCTAAAGCTGAAGCTCCAATAATTTGGCCACCTCATGCAAATGTTTGACTCACTGGAAAATACTTTGATGCTTGGAGGAATTGAGGGCAGGAGAAGGGGACAACAGAGGATGAGATGCCTGGATGGCATCACTGACGTGATGGACGTGAGTCTGAGTGAATTCCTGGAGTTGGTGATGGACAGGGAGGACTGGCGTGCTGCTATTCATAGGGGCAAAAAGAGTCAGACATAACCGAGTGACTGAACTGAACTCAACTGAAAAAGAAGAAATAGACTTCAAGTCTCAGACATTTTTTACCTCTCTTAAGAGGCAGGAGGAAACAAACTGTAGGTGTTCGATTTTTTCTCTTCTCTATACACAATTAAAAGAAGGTTTCTTCTACAATTCTGTGTTGCCATGCTGACACCAGGTTCCATCTGAACTTAATTTTTCTGAAACCTTAGCCAATGTATTTTTTCCTATGGAAATATTTTTTTTGAATCTATGTTAATGAACTATGTATTTACACTAGACTCTGCCTTTCTTTACTTTGGTACCCCCCTAAGACTCAAAAACAATAATGCCTCAACAAACCAGTGTGTTTTACTCATACAGTTGTCCTCCTAATCTATGTTAATGAGACTATATATTTGCTGAGAAACCAGCCTTCCTTCAAGAGTCATGTCAATCATTTTATAGCCCAGGATGACTCACCTTGTGCCAGTTCAGTTCAGTTGCTTGTCATGTTTAACTCTTCACAACCCCATGGACTACAGCATGCCATGGTTCCCTGTCCATCACCAACTCCCAGAGTTTACTAAAACTCATGTTCATCGAGCTGGTGATGCGATGCAACTATCTCATCATTTTGTCCCCTTCTCCTCCTGCCTACAATCTTTCCCAGCATCAGGATTTTTTCCATTGAGACAACTCTTTGTATGAGGTGGCCAAAGTATTGGAGTTTCTGTTTCAGCATCAGTCTTTCCAATGAATATTCAGGACTGATTTCCTTTAGCATGGACTTGTTGGATCTCCTTGCAGTCCAAGGGACTCTCAAGTCTTCTAGAACACCACAGTTCTAAAGCATCAATTTTTTGGTGCCCAGCTTTCTTTATAGTCCAACTCTCACATCCACACTTGACTACTGGAAAAACCATAACTTTGAAAATGCATATTTGTTACAAAGTAATGACTCTGCTTTTTAATATACACTCTAGGTTGATCACAGCTTTTCTTCCAAGGAGCAAGCATCTTTTAATGTCATGGCTGCAGTCACCATCTGCAGTGATTTTGGAGCCCAAGAAAATAAAGTCTCTCCTTGTTCCAATTGTTTCCCTATCTATTTGCCATGAAGTGACAGGACTAGATGCCATGATCTTAGTTTTCTGAATGGTGAGTTTTAAGACATCTTTGCACTCTCCTTTTTGACTTTTATCAGGAGTCTCTTTAGCTCTTCTTAGCTTTCTGCCACAAGGGTGGTACCATCTACATCATGATTATTGATATTTCTTGATATTTAGATTGTTAACTCAAAATGTATGACGTGTGTGAGGGCCCTCGTGCCACTTGAGTTTTGAGACATTCCCTTTCTCTTATTAGCAGCCTGTTGATGGGTATATAACATATTGTTAAAAACTAGCAGGGGGAACACTCTTTCTGTCCCCTTCTGATGTCTATGTCAGAAGCTTTCTTTATCTCTTTTACACTTTAATAAAATTTTATTGCTCAAATCCTCTGAGTGATCAAGCCTCATCACTGGCCCTGGACTGAATTCCTCTTCTCAGGAGGCCAAGAATCCCGGCGTCTTTCATGGCTCAGCAACCACCTTTCACTTTGTCTTTCTAAAGCTTTAGTAGTTTGCTTAACATGTACATCACATAAAGGGTTAATATTTATTCAATAATAGAAATGCTTTCTTTCCCTTATGTCTTTGTGGAGAGGACTTTCTAGATTGTTAAGAATGTTTGAATTTTATTTCATCTGCTTTACTATAGAAGAAATTCTTTTTCTTATGCATCTGCTTTCTGGTTTCAGGAGACCTGGTTAGTAGGGTAAACTCTAGGAGAAAGATGAATATACAAGTGGAAAGAAGAAAAGCAATACTATGAGGAATTGCATTCTCTCAAAATGTGTATGCTGAAGACCTAAATCTATGTACTTTGTATATAGTCAAAATGAGAGCAAAATATCATTTCGTTTTGACCCTGTTTGGAAATTGGACCTCTAAATAGGTGGTTGGGTTAATACGACTGGCTCTTTATAAGAAACAGATATCAGTCTTAGACACCACAGAGCCACTACTAGTGAAAACAAAACCAGAATATGGCCAGTCACAATCCAGAAGAAAATATATATGCTGACACTTTGATTACTGACTTGATGCCCAGAAGTTTTAGAAAGTATTTATATAAGCTACCTGGGGACACCTTGTTATGGCAACCCTAGAAAAGCAATACACCCACTTTCTCTTGAAAGGGGACTTTGAATTTTTAATGAGGCCTTGTTTTAAGCTTCTTTTAAGGAAACTGATTCTTACAGACTGCTATTGCTCCGTAAGAGTTTTCACTGTTTATTAGAGGCTCAATAAGTGAGAACATACTTCTAATTCATGGGTAAATTGATCTAAAAATATTAAATGACCTTAATTTACAGGAAGCAGTAGAAGAAAATAAGCGTATCAAGAAGAAAGCCTGACTTTGTAAAAAGATACAATTCTCTCCTTTTTTCATTACCATAGAAATCTTTATAAATCCCTATGAGGCAAGTGATCAAGGCATTGCTGCCTATTGCTTGAGTGGTGTCACAATATGGTGATATCACGGCACCCATGTCCCTCTAAATTTCCTGTAACCAAGACACTAGTCTGCACTAGACATGGGGAAGCCTAGAGGATCACAAATCTTCCAAACCACTGGAGCTACGTGGGCCTTTCCCCCAGAGTTTAATAGGCCTACTGGTGGTACTTACTCTACAGCAGAATTTGTAGCCTATGACCGCCACTCTTATCACCAGTCCTCTGGATTCCTGAGAACCCCTAGAGCCTACAAATCCAGTTTGCAAACTACATGCCTTAAAAAAAAAAAAAAAAAAAAAAAAAAAAAAAAGGAATACAATCCAGTCCAAACTGAAGGGGTCCAACAAATGGAAGTTCACATGGTCCTCAATCTAGCAAGGTCTGTGATGAATAGCAAAGCCACAGCTCCAGGCAACCTTACCATTAACAACAAAAGCCATGCCATAGACATGTTACAAGTACTGGTAAGAATTTCAGACTTTAAGTCATCTACCACCACGAGAAATTATGTCAACAAGATCTCTCAATGTTCCATCTTGCTGCTGCTGCTGCTGCTAAGTCGCTTCAGTCGTGTCTGACTCTGTGAGATCCCATAGATGGCAGCCCATTAAGCTCCCCTGTCCCTGGGATTCTCCAGGCAAGAACACCGGAGTGGCTGCCATTTCCTTCTCCAATGCATGAAAGTGAGAAGTGAAAGTGAAGTCGCTCAGTGGTCTCCGACTCTGTGCGACCCCATGCACTGGAGCCTACCAGGCTCCTCCGCCCATGGGATTTTCAAGGCCATCTTAGTCAAACGCAAAAGACAGACTCTGTACTGCAGCACATCAGGACAAAGACATGATCAACTGAGGATCATGTAACTGCATTTGATACAGGATATTGTGAAGACACATTTTACTATTATGATAGGCACTTCTCTTTTTAAACTATACTAATTTTGGTAAATGACTTCCTGTCACTAAATGGCCCATTTCATAATAATTCCTCCTGCATACTAGAGGCTGTCAAGAAAATAAGTCATATAAAATGCAAAAGCATAGGGAAGCCAAGCTTCTGTGGGATGTCTGAAATAAAGAAAGACCATGGGAAAATGCACTATGAGCTGGTTGGTTGACAAGATAGTGTGGGGAAAGTTCTGATGGTAAATCAGAAACCCTTGTAAATATTTCACTTTCCATAGGCATCAATAAGGCCCTATTTCTCCCAGCAGGTTCTCATTAAGTCTCTCCCCTCGTTATATAAACTGCCTACAGCAGATGATCCTGCTTGATCTCAAGTCTATAGCACACATTTCAACTTCTTCCTTTATGTCATGGAAGGATTACTGATGACTTCATTGGCTATTCCCTTTTGCTTTATTATAGCAATCAACAGTCCAGCCCACTGCTTCTGGCACCTTCAATATGCCACTGTGGAGGCCATGCTTGCATTTTTCTACATTATCCACATCTTTCCCTGGAGGCATCCAGATACCTCCATCAGTACTTATGTGTGTCTCATGAAGATACTTATGACCACCCACATGACCTCTTATCAATCTTTTTAAAATACGCAATAGGCAAATACCTTAAACGACTCTGAAAACTTCACTAATAACCTAGAACTGCTTCAGAATTGGGACACTCATCCTTTTTAATATAATCTGGGGAAAGGACCTGTAGCTTGACGAGACTGAAGAGCAAGATTCACATCCTCTTTATGGAAAGAATTGTGGAATACAATGGAATATTAAACTTCTTTCAACTGTGGCATAAAAGCAGACATGACAGCATAGTAAAGACAGGAGAAGAGCCATGTTCCCTTGGGTGAGAAGTTTGTGGTTCTGTGATTCAATGCTAGTCTTGTTCAATGGGGAAACAGCCTGTTCCTAGACAAAAAACGGATATTGATAGGTTTCAAGTTTGTAATTTCCTCTCAGTTCTACAGACTTCCAAATTATTCCTTGCTGCTCTAAACAAGGGAAATGTTAAGTTAGAGGTTCCATCTGGTTGCTCATTCATGTCCAACTTTTTGCTACCCCATGGACTGCAGAACAATAGGCTTTCCTGTCCATCACCAATCATGTTGATCAAGTCAGTGCTGCTCTCCAACCATTACATCTTCTGTCATCCCCTTCTTCCCCTCCCCTCAATCTTTCCTAGCATCAGGACTTTTTCCAGTGTGTCAGTTCTTCATATCAGGTGTTCAAAGTATTGGAGTTTTACCTTCAGAATCAGTCCTTCCAAATAACCCTCAGGACTGATGTCCTTTAGGACTGACTGGTTGGATTTCCTTGCAGTCCAAGGGAATCTCAAGAGTCTTCTCCAACATGTTTGGAGAAGTGAACACAATACAGTTCAAAAGCATCCATTTTTCAGTGCTCAGCTTCATAATCCAATTGTAACATCCATCCACGACTACTAGAAAAACAAGAGCTATGACTAGACAGACCTTTGCTTGCAAAGTAATGTCTCTGCTTTTCAGCATGTTCTCTAAGTTGGTCATAGTTTTTCTTCCAAGAAGCAAGTATCTTTTAATTTCAAGGCTGCAGCCACAATCTGCAGTGATTTTGAAGCCCACCTCCCACCCCCATGGGATTCTCTTAACTATTTATTTTGTTTTCCCATTTATTTCTGTGAAGTGATAGGACCAGATGCCGTGATTTCAGTTTTCTGAATGTTGACCTTAAAGCCAACTTTTTCAACTCTCTTTCACTTTCATCAAGAGGCTGTTTAGTTATTCTTTGTGCTGTCTGCATGTCTGAGGTTGATATTTCTCCCAGCAATCTTGATTCCAGGTTGTGTTTCGTCCATCCTGGCATTTTGGATGATTTCCTATGCATATAATTTAAGTTAACAGGGTGACAATAAGTAGAGTTGACATACAGGTAAGTTGCCTTGTTTTCCCATCTGTTTAAACTTTTTCACAGTTTACTGAAACCATACAGTTAGAGGATTTGCCATAGTCAATAAAGCGGAAATAAATACTTTTCTGGAAATTTCTTTCTTTCATAATGATCTAATGGATGTTGACAATTTTTAAATATAAAATTATTTAATTGGAGACTATTTTTACAGTACTGTAGTGGTTTAGCCATACATTGACATGAAGCCACCACAGATGTACAGGTATTTCCCCCATCCTACCTCCCTCTCCATCCCATCCATCTGGGTCATACCACTGCACCAGCCCAGAGCATCCTGTATCATGCATCTAACCTCGACTGTTGAGTCGTTTCACATATGATAGCATACATGTTTCAATGCCATTCTCTCAAATCATCCCACCCTTACCCTCTTCTGCAGAGACCAACAGAGTGTTCTATACATTTGTGTCTCTTTTGCTGTCTTGCATAGAGTTAGCTTTACCCTCTTCCTAAATTCCATATATATCTGTTAGAATACTATATTGGTGTTTTTCTTTCTGGCTTACTTCACTCTGTATAATAGGCTCCAGTTTCGTCCAACTCATCAGAGCTGATTCAAATGTATTCTTTTTAATGGCTGAGGAATACTCCATTGTGTATATGCACCATAGCTTTCTTATTCATTCATTTGCTGATGGAAATCTAGGTTGCTTCCATGTCCTGGCTATTGTAAACAGTGCTGCAATAAACACTGGAGTACACATATATCTTTCAGTTCTGGTTTCCTTGGTGTGTATGCCCAGCAGTGGGATTGCTGGGTCGTGTGTCAGTTCTCGTTCCAGTATTATAAGGAATCACCACAGTGTTCTCCATAATGGCTGTACTAGTTTACATTTCCATCAACAGTGAAAGAGGGTTCCCTTTTCTCCACACCCCCTCTAGCATTTATTGCTTGTAGATTTTTGGATAGCAGCCATTCTGACTGGGGTGAAATGTGGTTTTGATATGCATTCTCTGATAATGAGTGATGTTGGGCATCTTTTCATGTGTTTGTCATCCATCTGTATGTCTTCTTTGGAGAACTGTCTAGTTAGTTATTTGACCCATTTTTTGATTGGATCACTTATTTTTCTGGTATTGACCTGCAGGATTTGCTTGTATATTTTTGAGATTAATTCTTTATCAGTTGCTTCATTTGCTCTTATTGTCTCCCTTTCTGAAGGCTGTCTTTTCACCTTGCTTATAGTTTCATTGATAGTGCAAAAGCTTTTAATTTTAATTAGTTCCTACTTGTTTATTTCTGTTTTTATTTACAATACTCTGGGAGGTAAGTCATAGAGGATCCTGCTGTAATTTATCTCAGAGAGTGTTCTGCCTAAGTTCTCCTCTAGGAGTTCGATACTTTCTGCTCTTATGTTTAGATCTTTAATCCATTTTAAGTTTATTTTTGTGTATGGTGTTAGAAAGTGTTCTAGTTTCATTCTTTTACTAGTGTATGATGTTAGAAAGTGTTCTAGTTTCATTCTTTTACAAGTGATTGTCCAGTTTTCCCAGTACTACGTGTTAAAGAGACTGTCTTTCCTCCATTGTATATTCTTGCCTTGTCAAAGATAAGATGTTTATAGGTGTGTGGATTAAGTTCTGGGCTTTCTATTTTGTTTCACTATATTTCTGTCTTTGTACCATACTGTCTTGATGACTGCAGCTTTGTAGTAGAACCTGAAGTCAGGCAGGTTGATTCCTCCTATTTCATTCTTGTTTCTCAAGCTTGCTTTGGCTATTCAAGGTTTTTTGTATTTCCATACAAATTGTGAAACTATTTGTTTTAGCTCTGTGAAAAATACCGTTGGTAGCTTGATAGGGATTGCACTGAATTTATAGATTGCTTTGGATGGCATACTCATTTTCACTATATTGATTCTTCTGATCCATGAACACAGTCTATTTCTCCATCTATTGGTGTCCTCTTTGATTTCGTTCACCAGTGTTCTTTACTACATATAGGTCTTTTGTTTCTTTAGGTAGATATATTCCTAAGTATTTTATTATTTTGTTGCAGTGCTGAATGGAATTATTTGCTTAATTTCTCTATTCTCTCATTATTAGTGTATAGATATGCAAGGGGTTTCTGTGTGTTGATTTTATATCCTGCAAATTTACTATATTCATTGATCAGTTTTAGTAATTTTCTGGTGGAGTCTCTAGGATTTTCTGTGTAGAGGATCATGTCATCTGCAAACAGTGAGAGTTTTACTTCTTCTTTTCCAATCTGGATTCATTTTATTTCTTTTTCTGCTCTGATTGCTGTGGCCAAAACTTCCAAAAATATGTTGAATAGCAGTGGTGAGCAAGACCCTTGTCTTGTTCCTGACTTTAGGGGAAATGGTTTCAATTTTTTACTGCTGAGAATAATGTTTGATGTTGGTTTGTCATATATAGCTTTTATTATGTTGAGGTGTGTTCCTTCTATTCTTGCTTTCTGGAGGGTTTTTATCATAAATGGATGCTGAATTTTACCTAAGGCTTTCTCTGCATCTATTGAGATAATAATGGTTTTTATTTTTTGATTTGTTATGCTGTTGGATTCTCTGCTAGAATTTTGTTAAGGATTTCTGCATATATGTTCATCAGTGATATTGGCCTATAGTCGGTTGTTTTTTGTTTTGTTTGTTTTTTTTTTTTTTTGTGGCATCTTTGTCAGGTTTTAGTTTTAAGGTGAGGTTGGCTTCATAAAATGGGTTTGGAAGTTTACCTTCCTCTGCAATTTACTGCAAGACTTTGAGGAGAATAGGTGTTAGCTCTTCTGTAAATTTTTGGTAGAATTCAGCTGTGAAGTCATCTGGACCTGGTCTTTGTTTGCTGGAAGTCTTCTGATTACAGTTTCAATTTTTGTGCTTCTGATGGGTCTGTTAAGATTTTCTATCTCTTCCTGGTTCCGTTTTGGAAAGTTGTACTTTTCTAAAAATTTCTCCATTTCTCCCAGGTTGTTAATTTGATTGGCATATGGTTGCATATAGTAGTCTCTTATGATCCCTTCTATTTCTGTGTTGTTTGTTGTAATCTCTCCATTTTCATTTCTAATATTATTGATTTCTGTCTCTTTCTTTCTTGATGAGTCTGGCTAAATATTAGTCAATTTTATTTATCTTCTCAAAGAACCAGCGTTTGGCCTGGTTAATTTTTACTATGGTCTCTGTTTCTCTTGGTATATTTCTGCCATATTTTTTAAGATTACTTTTCGTCTACTAACCCTAGGGATCTTCATTTCTGCCTTTTCTAGTTGCTTTAGGTGTCAGTTCCAATCAGTGCATTTCAGTCCAGTCACTCAGTCATGTCCGACTCTTTGCAACCCCATGAATTGCAGCACACCAGGCCTCCCTGTTCATCATCATCTCCTGGAGTTCACTCAGACTCACTTCCATCGAGTTGGTGAAGACATCCAGCCGTCTCATCCTCTGCCATCCCCTTCTCCTCCTGCCCCCAATCCATACAAGCATCAGTCTTTCCAATGAGTCAAATCTTCACATGAGGTGGCCAAAGTACTGGATTTTCAGATTTACCATCATTCTTTCCAAAGAATTCCCAGGACTGAACTCCTTTAGAATGGATTGGTTGGATCTCCTTGTAGTCCAAGGGACTCTCAAGAGTCTTCTCCCAAACCACAGTTCAAAAGCATTAATTCCTCAGTGCTCAGGATTCTGCACATTCCAACTCTCACAACCATACATGACCACAGGAAAAACCACAGCCTCGACTAGATGGACCTTTGTTGGCAAAGTAATGTCTCTGCTTTTCAATATACTATCTAAGTTGGTCATAACTTTCCTCCCAAGGAGTATTTATTTTTATTATTATTTTTAATTCATGGCTGCAATCATCATCTGCAGTCATTTTGGAGCCCCGCCCCCCAAATAAAGTCTGACACTGTCTCCAGTGTTTCCACATCTATTTACCAAGAAGTGATGCGACGAGATACCCTGTGTTCAGTTCAGTCGCTCAGTTGTGTCCGACTCTTTGCGACCCCATGAATCACAGCACGCCAGCCCTCCCTGTCCATCACCAACTCCCTAAGTTCATGCAGACTCACGTCCATCCAGTAAGTGATGCCATCCAGCCATCTCATCCTCTGTCGTCCCCTCCTCCTCCTGCCCCCAATCCCTCCCAGCATCACAGTCTTTTCCAATGACACAACTCTTCGCATGAGGTGGCCAAAGTACTGGAATTTCAGCTTTAGTATCATTCCTTCCAAAGAATACCCAGGGCTGATCTTCAGAATGGATTGGTTGGATCACCTTGCAGTCCAAGGGACTCTCAAGAGTCTTCTCCAACACCACAGTTCAAAAGCATCAATTCTTCGGCACTCAGCCTTCTTGACAGTTCACTTCTCACATCCATACATGACCACAGGAAAAACATTAGCCTTGACTAGACAGACCGTAGTTGGCAATGTGATGTCTCTGCTTTTGAGTATGCTGTCAAGGTTGGTCATAACTTTTGTTCCAAAGAGTAAGCATCCTTTAATTCCTTTAATTTTATGGCTGCAATCACCATCTGCAGTGATTCTGAAGCCCAAAAAATGAAGTCTGACACTGTTTCCACTGTTTCACCGTCTATTTCCCATGAAATGATGGGACCGGATGCCATGACCTTAGTTTTCTGAATGTTGAGCTTTAAGCCAACTTTTTCACTCTCCACTTTCACTTTCATCAAGAGGCTCTTTAGTTCCTCTTCACTTTCTGCCAAAAGGGTGGTGTCATCTGCGTATGAGGTGACTGATATTTCTCCGGGCAATCTTGATTCCAGCTTGTGTTTCTTCCAGTTCAGCGTTTCTCATGATGTACTCTGCATATAATTTAAATAAGCTGGGTGACAATATACAGCCTTGATGTACTCCTTTTCGTATTTGGAACCAGGCTGTTTTCCCATGTCCAGTTCTAAGTGTTGCTTCCTGACCTGCATACAGATTTCTCAAGAGGCAGGTCAGGTGGTCTTTTATTCCCATCTTTTGAAGAATTTTCCACAGTTTATTGTGATCCACACAGTCAAAGGCTTTGGTATAGTCAGTGAAGCAGAAATAGATGTTTTTTGGGAACTCTCTTGTTTTTTTTTTTTCCATGATCCAGCGGATGTTAGCAATTTGATCTCTAGTTCCTCTGCTTTTTCTAAAACCAGCTTGATCAGGAAGTTCACGGTTCACATATTGCTGAAGCCTGGCTTGGAGAATTTTGAGCATCACTTTACTAGCATGTGAGATGAATGCAATTGTGCAGCAATTTGAGCTTCTTTGGCATTGACTTTCTTTCAGATTGGAATGAAAACTGACATTTTCCAGTCTTGTGACCACTGCTGAGTTTTCAAATTTGCTGGCATATTGAGTGCAGCACTTTCACAGCATCATCTTTCAGGATTTGAAACAGCTCAACTGGAACTCCATCACCTCCACTAGCTTTGTTTGTATTGATGCTGTCTAAGGCCCACTTGACTGCACATTCCAGGATGTCTGGCTCTAGATGAGTGATCATGCTATCATGATTATCTGGGTCATGAAGATCTTTTCTGTACAGTTCTTCTGGGTATTCTTGCCACCTCTTCTTAATATCTTCTGCTTATGTTAGGTTCATACCATTTCTGTCCTTTATCAAGCTCATCTTTATTGATCAGTTTTGGCCAGAAAAGCCCCTTTTGCAAGATGCTTGTGCTTTCCCCGTATATACAGGAATGTGTGTGTGCGCATGACATACACACACACACACACACACACGGATGAGTGTTTCCATCTGTGTATATACATGTATGTCTGTGAGTATATATATGTACATATATACACCTATAGATACAAGCACACATGTAGACATCTACAGAGACACATGGGTATCTATGCACATATGCACATGTACATGGACTTATATGTACATGTATTTATACACACACGTGTTTGCATATGCACATACGTGTGTGTGCATCTATGTACATCAGCCTGTGTATAGGTACCCTAGACGCACACGTTCACCTGTACATAGGTGCATGCATGCATGTCTACTTATATATACACACGTGTGTATATAGACACATATACACTCGTATGTCTCTGTGTACATATATACACTATACTTAGATGTCTATAGATGCATACATATGTATGTATACATATGTACATACACGTGTGCATATATGCACACAGATAGATGTGTCTTTGTAAGTATGCACGTACGCGTATGCATATACATGCACCCACACCTGTGTGTATACATCACACGTATACACTCGTGAGCATCTATATGCATTGATAAGTCCGCATTTATTTGTATGTATTTGGGTATGTATACTAATGTATCTGTACATATGAGCATGTGTATTTATGCTTCTGTATATCCGTGTACTTATGTGTATATATGCCTGTGTATACGTATATACTGCTTTTACAGTGTCCCATAGGTTTGGGGATGCTATGTTTTCACTGTCATTCACTTCTATGTATATTTTGATTAAAAAAAAAAATTTCTCCTGTGATTTGTTGGTTATTCAGCAGCATGTTGTTCAGCCTCCCTATGTGGGAATTTTTAACAGTTTTTCTCCTGTAGTTGAGATCTAATCTTACTGCATTGTGGTCAGAAAAAAAATGCTTGGGATGATTTCAACTATTTTGAATTTACCAAGGCTAGATTTATGGCCCAGGATGTGATCTATCCTGGAGAAGGTTCCATGTGCACTTGAGAAAAAAGGTGAAATTCATTGTTTTTGGGTGAAATGTTATATATATATATCAATTAGGTCTAACTGGGCTATTGTATCTTTTAAAGTTTATTTTTCCTTGTTTATTTTCTGTTTAGTTGATCTATCCATAGGTGTAAATTGGGTGTGAATGTTTCCCACTATTATTGTATTATTGTTAATTTCCCCTTTCATAATTGCATTTGTCTTACATATTGTGGTGCTCCCGTTTGCCACATATATATATCATTATGTATTGTCCGTCTTTGTCTCTTTTCATAGCCTTTATTATTTTTTTAATCTGATACGAGTATTGCTACTCCTGCTTTCTTTCAGTCTCCATTTGCATGAAATATCTTTCCCAGCCCTTCAATTTCAGTCTATATGTGTCCCTTGTTTTGAGATGGGTCGGCGTAGACAACACTTACAGGAGTCTTTTTTTTGATCCATTCAGCCAGTCTTTGCCTTTTGGACGGGGCATTCAACCCACTTTACATTTAAGGTAATTATTGATAAGCATGATCCTGTTGCCATTTATTGTTTTGGGTTTGAGTTTATACACCCTTTCTTTATTTCCTGTCTAGAGAAGATCCTTTAGCATTTGTTGGAGAGAAGGTTTGGTGGTGCTGAATTCTCTCAGCTTTTGCTTGCCTGTGAAGCTTTCAATTTCTCCTTCATATTTGAAAGAGATCCTCGCTGGGTACAGTAATATTGGTTATAAGTTATTTTCTTTCATCACTTTAAGTATGTCTTGCCATTCCCTCCTGGTCTGAAGTGTTTCTATTGAAAGAGCTGTTAACCTTGTGGGAATCCCTTTCTATGTTGTTGTTTTTCCCTCGGTGCTTTTAATATTTGTTCTTTGTCTTTGATCTTTGCTAATTTGATTAATATGTGTCTTGGGGTGTTTTGCCTTGTGTTTATCCATTTTGGGACTCTCTGGGTTTCTTGTAGTTGTGTGTTTATCTCCTTCCCCGTTTCAGGGAAATTTTCAACTATTATCGCCTTAAGTATTTTCTCATGGTCTCTCTTTTTGTCTTCTTCTTGGACTCCAATGATTCGAATGTTGGGGCATTCAACATTGTCCAGAAGTCCCTGAGATTGTCCTCATTAACTCATTTTTCTTTTTCCTGTTTCATTTATTTCTACCCTTGTTTCTTCTGACTCATTTATCCTATCTTCTGCCTCCATTATTCTACTGTTGGTTCCCCCCAAAGTGTTTTGTATAACATTTATTGCATATATAACATATATTCATTATATATATATTTTTTACTTCTAGGTCCTTGTTAAACCCTTCTTGCATCTGCTCAATCCTTGTCTCCAGACTATTTATCTGTGACTCCATTTTGATTTCGGATTTTTGGATCATTTTCACTATCATTATTTGGAATTCTTTATCAGTTAGATTCCCTATCTGTTCTTTTGTTTTGGTGTGGTGGGCATTTATCCTGTTCCTTTACCTGCTGGATATCTCTCTACCTCTTCATCTTGTTTATATTGTTGTGTTTAGGGTGGCCTTCCCGTATTATGGCAGTTTATTGAGTTACCATTATTGTGGAGGTTCCTTGCTGTGGGTGGGGTGGATGGGTGGCTTGTCAAGGTTTCCTGGTTAGGGAATATTGTGTCAGCGTTCAGGTGGGTGGAGCTGGATTTCTTCTCTCTGAGGTGCAATGAAGTGTCCAGTAATGGGTTATGAGATTTCAGTGCGTTTGGTATGACTTTGGGCAGCCTGTGTATTTAAGCTCAGCATTATGTTCCTGTGTTGCTGGATAATTTGTGTGTTATGTCTTGCTCTGGAACTTGTTGGCCCTTGGGTGGTACTTGGTTTCATTGCAGGTATGGAGATGTTTGATGAGCTCCTATCGATTAATGTTGCCTGGAGTCAGGAGTTCTCTGGTGTACTCAGGATTTGGACTTAAGCTTCCTCCCTCTGGTTTTCTGTCTTATTCTTTCAGTAGCCTCAATATTTCTTCATCTATACAGCACCAATAATAAAATATGTAGGTTAAAGATGAAAAGTTTCTCCACAGTGAGGGACACCCAGAGTGGTTCAGAGTTACATGGAGAAGAGAAGACGGAGGAGGGGGATAGAGGTGACCAGGAGGAGAAGAGGGGGAATCATAAGAGGAGAGAGCAAGTTACCCAGTAACCACTTCCTTATGTGCTCTCCAAAGTCTGGAGCTCTCAGAGATGTTCACAGATTTATATACAGAAGAGAAGGGGAAGAAAGGAGAGAGGAGGCCAGGAGCATAAAGGGGGAAATAAGAAGGAGACAGATCCAGCCAGTAATCCATTCCCAAAATGTTCTCCACAGTCCGGAACAAACAAAGAGATTCACAGACTTAGGTATGAGATGGTAACAGGCAGGAAGGCCAGGGGTCTCCAAACGGAGGAAATAGCCTGCAAGTGTCAGACATTTTTCTCTATCTTAAGCAGCAGGAGGAAACAAACTAGAGATATTAATTTTTTTTCCTACTCTATACAAATTTAAAAGGAGGTTTCTCTTAAAATACTGTGTTGACATAATGACACCTGGTTTCACCTAAAGTTAACTATTCTCAAACCTTGAGATAACCAATGCATTTTTCTTACGGAAATATTTGTCTGAAGCTGTGCTTAAGTATTATGAATTTACCATAAACTCTGTCTTCAAGTTGGTTCTGTCAAATGGTTCAAAACCTACTTGACCAACCAGTATGTTATACTCACACATTGTTCCCCTAATCTATGTAAACAAAACTATTTGTATGGTGATCTGCCCTTCTTCAAGATTCAAGTTAATTATTTTATGGTCCTGGATGAACCATTTGGTGCCAAGATTATCCCAAAATGCATGTTATGGGTGAAGGGCCTGGTGACATTCTGAGTTTTAAGACATTCCTTTCTTTTATTAACAGACTGCTAGTGACTATATAACATCCAGCTGAAGACTGGCAGAGGGGTACTCTGTCTGCCCCCTTCTGATGTCTTTGTCAGAAGTTTTCTCTATCTCCTTTATACTTTAATAAAACTTTATTACACAAAAGCTGTGAGTGATCAAGCCTAGTCTCTGGCCTCAGATTGAATTCTTCTCCTCTAGGGGCCAAGAATCCCAGCATCTTTGCATGATTCAGCAACAACCTTTCAGGTAGACAAGAGAGGGCAGGGAGGAGATAGAGGCAACTTGGTGAAGAAAAAGGAAAGTCCAAGAGGGAGAGAATAGTCAAGCCAGTAATCCTGCTCCCAAGTAAAAATGGGTACTGAGGATTGGGTTCTTAAAAGCACAAAATTGATAACAGATACCAAAAAGTGAAAATTAAAAATATAGAGGTTGCATTTTAAAAAATAAAATATTAAAGAAAAAAAACAAATTATATATATTGAAGTTTGCTTTAAAAAATAGGGTCTCTTTTTGCAATGTAATAGGTTATAAAACTAAAAATTAAAGGAGCAATAAAGGAATATATATATATTAATTTAAAGAATGAGGATAGTAAAACTATATCTAGGACTTTCTCTGGTGTTGTTGCAGACAGTGTGGGGTCAGGTCATTTTCTGGCTTATACTTCTCAAAATCTATAGGCCCCTTTCTATGCAGTTGGTGCTACCTACAGGGGTTTAATCTATTGCACCTGTCACTTCCAAGGCAGTTGCCTCTGTTTGTTTTAACTTCTTCTGTTTTCTGGTCTCTTCTGTGTCTAATTTCTGCCCTGACACAAGGGGAAGGTGATGGACACATTTTCTGGCTCACTTGTTCAGTCATGCTGTGGGGAGGGAGGAACACTGCAAACAAATCATACTGTCATATGCTTGCAGTGGCCACAATGGTTTGCCCCCCACCCCCCACCCAGCACTGCGTGTCTCCTTTCCCTGCCTACACTGCTTAGGCTCTAGGTTGCTCTACCAGGAATTGTCTGAGGCTAGCCCTGGGTTGCATGCACTTCTCAGGTCTATGCCACTCAGGTTCAGGTATCTGGGTACTCCACAAAGGCACAGGCTTGGTTGGGCCTGTGTTGCATGCCCTTTCCATGTCTGAGCAGCTCAGGTGACCAGGTACTTGGCGAGCTCAGTCACTGTGACGTATTGCCTTCCCTGTCTCTGCTGCTCGGTTTCCTGGGTGTACAACCAGCGTGCCTCCTCAGTTGTGCCATATGCCTCTGAGGAGCTGATCTCTGACTGTGACTCTCCATGTGGATGTCAACTGTCTATAATCTCAGGAAGTCTTAGTTAACAGCAAACTCTGTTTGCAGCTTGGTAGATGATGCCTCTCTGGGGCTGTGATTGTCCCCTTCTGGCTCTGGCTACCCTCACCTGCCTGTCTCTAGTGGGGCATGGGCTGGTCCACAGCCAGCTAGATCTAGTCAGTTCTTTGTTCTGTGAGCAGGCCTGGTGGTGTGTTAGGTTAGGGCTTCTCCCGGGATAGATATCCCACAGTCTGGTTTGCTATCTCAACTTATTTCCCTCAGATTTGCCTTCAGGGCATTCAGGCCCATTCGTTACTCTGAGCAATGCACCCCGTGACTCCCTCCCCAGCCCCCATTGCTAGTGGCACATATGAGCTTCTGCGTGTTTCTCCACTGGGAGTTATCGCTGGGCACATAAATCTGTGGGTTTATTTTTCCTCCCAGTTTGTTTCCCTTTGAGATTCCAAGGCTCATCACAGACTATCCAGTGAGAGTGTTTCCTGGTGTTTGGAAACTTCTTTCTTTTGTAAGATACCCTTCCCAGGATGGATCTCCATCCCTACCTCTGTCTCTCTTTATCTTTTATATTTTTCCCTGTCTCCTTTCAAAGACAATGGGTTGCTTTTCTGGGTGACTGACGTCCTCTGCCAGCATTCAGTTGTTTTGTGGAATTCATACAGTGTTCAAATGTTCTTTTGATGGATTTGTAGAAGAGAAAGTGGTCTCCCCATCCTATTCCTCCGCCATCTTCAAGAGTTTCCTGGAATGTTGACAATCTGATATCTAATTCTCCTTCCTTTTCGAAATCCAGCTTGAAGTTCTGGAAGTTCACCATTCAAATACTGTTAAAGCCTGGCTTGGGAAGTTTTGAGCATTACTTTGCTGGCATGTGAGATGAATGCAATTTTGTGATAGTTTGAATATTTCTTTGGGATTAGAATGAAAGCTAACTTTTTCTGGTCCTGTGGTCACTGCAGAATTTTCTAAATTTGCTGGGATATTGAATGCAGCACTTTTATAGCAACTTATTTTAGGATTTGAAATAGCTCAACTAGCATTACATCACCTGCACTAGCTTTTTGTTTGTAATGTTGCTTCCTAAGGCCCACTTGACATCACAGTTCAGGATATCTGTCTCTAGCTGAGTGGTCACACCATCGTGGTAACCTGGGTCATGAAGATTTTTTTTTTTTTTTAATAGTTCTGTGTATTCTTGCCACTGCTTCTTAATATCTTCTACTGCTTCTGTTAGGTCCATACCACTTCTGTCCTTTATTGTGCCCATCTTTGTATAAAACTCCTTGGTATTTCTATTTTTCTTCAAGAGATCCCTAGTCTTTCCCCTTATATTGTTTCCCTCTATTTCTTTGCATTGATCACTGAGGAGGGGTTTCTTATGTCTTCTTGCTATTCTTTGAGACTCTCCATTCAGTTGGGTCTTTCCTTTTAACTTTATTTTCCGTTATCTTTCCTCTCCTCCTTTGCCTTTAGCTTGTCTTCTTTTCTCAGCTATTTGTAAGCCCTCCTTCAGTTTAGTTCAGCTCAGTTCAGTCACTCAGTCGTGTCCAACTCTTTGCGACCCCATGAATCACAGCACGCCAGGCCTCCCTGTCCATCACCATCTCCCGGAGTTCAGTCAGAATCACGTCCATCGAGTCTGTGATGCCATCCAGCCATCTCATCCTGTGTTGTCCCCTTCTCCTGCCTCCGGTCTCTCCCAGCATCAGAGTATTTTCCAATGAGTCAATTCTTTGCATGAGGTGCCCAAAGTACTAGAGATTCAGCTTTAGCATCATTCCTTCCAAAGAAATCACAGCGTTGATCTAATTCAGAATGGACTGGTTGGATCTCCTTTCAGTCCAAGGGACCCTCAAGAATCTTCTCCTACATCACAGTTCAAAAGCAACAATTCTTCGGCTCTCAGCCTTCTTCACAGTCCAACTCTCACATCCATACATGACCACAGGAAAAACCATAGCTTTGACTAGACAGACCTTAGTCAGTAATGTCTCTGCTTTTGAATATACTATCTAGGTTGATCATAACTGAAAGAGGAGAGTGAAAAAGTTGTCTTAAAGTTCAACATTCAGAAAACAAAGATCATGGCATCTGGTCCCACCACTTCATGGGAAATAGATGGGGAAACAGTAGAAACAGTGTCAGACTTTATTTTGGGGGGCTCCAAAATTACTGCAGATGGTGACTGCAGCCATGAAATTAAAAGCCCTCCTTAGACATGCATTTTGCCTTCTTGAATTCCTTTTTGTTTCATATGGTCTTGAACACTGTCTCCTGTACAATGTCATGAACTTCCATCCAGAGTTCAGGTACTTTATCAGATCTAATTTTTTGAATCTGTTACTGTCACTGTATACTCATAGGGATTTGATTTAGGTGACACCTGTATAGTCTAGTAGTTTTCCCTGCTTTCTTCAATGTTAAGTCTGAATTTTGCAATAAGGAGCTCATGTTCTGAGCCACAGTCATTCTCCTGTCTTGTTTTTGCTGACTCTATAGAGCTTCTCCATCTTTGGCTGTAAATAATAGTCAATCTGATTTCAGCATTGATCTGGATTGATACTGACCCCCCCACCCTCCAAAAAAAAAAAAAAAAAAAAACAGAAAGAAATAAAGAAAGTCATCCCAAAGGAATAATGCCCTAAGCCTAAAATAAGATAGAAATCCCTATTTCAAATGAGAGGAAAGAAGTTCCAACAGTTTAATGGAGTAAGAAAGCACACTCTCCCAATAGGAAGCTTTTTTTTTTTTTTTTTTTAAGGAAAATAAAGACCTTGCTGTCTTTAGGAAAGCCGCAGAGGTAAGTTTGAAAAAGCTACAGCCCTTCAGTGTGAACCACATCAAGTCCTATGAGAAAAGAAGGCATTTTTGTACCTGATCCTAAGTTAGATGTGTGTGTGTGTTTGTGTACTCAGTAGTGTCCAACTCTTTCGAACCCCAAGGAGTTCAGTCAACCAGGCTCTTTTGTCCATGGAATTTTCCAGGCAAGAAAACTGGTGTGCGTTGCCTTTTCCTACTCCAGTAAGTTAGATTTGTAGAGCTGAAGAAAAATATTTATTCATGCATTTTCTTGAATCTCTTTCAAGATGAAGCAAACTGAATAAGCCCTTTCCTACAGAGAGTCAGAAATTCTAAAGTTGCATTTGTGAATTTGGTATGTTTGTAATACTGTGGACTGGGTTGGGTCAAAGCATAGAAATTATAGGGTTAAACTCTAGAAATCTGGCCTTCCTCAAAATTCAGTGATGTCCATTTTGTTTCTAAACCGAATGACAACAGAAAAGCCATTCTTTAAACACATTTGATAGGACAGGAAGAATATGTAGAAAGATGGGATTAGGGTGAAGAGGAACATAAATCTCTGTGTCTGACCTACTCAATTTTCTACCTTTTCACTTTTTTCCTTCTAGATCTCATCTCCCAGAACTTTCTAGTGACTGTAATAATACTGCACAATTTGTGTTGCCTTGGTGTTGGCAGTAACAGACCCATAAACTGGTCTGATTTTCCCCAGGAAAAAGGCAATAGGTCTAGTATTTATGTTCTGTTTAACAGATTCTGGTGATCAGTATTGCAAAGTCCCAAATGGACACAGAATACATATTCATGCTGGAATAATTGTAGATTAGCATCTTGTTACCACTTATCCCTCCTGGACATGATTTCTAACAAGATCAGGAAGTACTAGGCACAGTGGTAGACTCTGTACCTACATTTAAAGAAGGAAGTACCATTGCTGATGGGATTTAGAGACTGGGTGTTTATCAAGAAGCTTCAGTGTCCATGAGTAAGTCATGCAGGGGTTCACTGGTGTTAAATTCACCTTATCTACAACTAAAGACAATAAATAGTTTTTGTAGCATGCTCCTAGAACAATGTGGAACCATGACTGCTGATGCTATATTTCCAAGATGGCTGTAACATGTTACCTCACATCGTCCTACCCCCTATTCTGTCTTTAATCCTATTCATACAATAAATGATTACATAAGAAAAAATGCTACTAATTTGCTGCCCTGATGCTAGAATCAATGCATGTCCTGAAATAGGAAATACGCTGAACATCAATCTCATCCACTTGTCCTACTAATTCCAGGCAACGAGGATATACAGCATTCCAAGGGCCTAAAGCAGCTAGAGCCCTCAAAATCTGTTTATTCAACTCTTTACAAAAGAGACATCAGAATCTATCACTCCCCCCTTAAAATTTTCTGGTGAGTTTCACAACCTATCTAACATAAAGTTTTTTATACTTTCTATCATTTTCACCCCATATTCATTGTCCATTCTTCCATCACTGAGACAGAAACGTTTTGACAGCACACACACATACACACACACACAGGAAGGTTCTGACAGCACACACACACACACAGACATGCACACACACACACACCCTGGAACGGAAATCTGCAGAACTCTTAAGCATAGTATAACAGATTTGGGTAAGTACGCCTTTTTTTTCTTTTTCTTTTTTTTTTTAATCTCAGTTATTTTCTTTCACTCCTTTGTTGATGAAGTCAATATGCACTTGTATCCCTACGACTTATCCTGGAAGATTACAGAGCCTTGGGATTTCCTCAGGAATGGGACTAACCTGCAAAGAGGTGGTCAGGGTATGGAGTGATTGCCATGGGCAGCTAAATGATGTGCATATGTGTTCTGTGGTCTCTCATCCCCTTGGACAGGTTCACAATGCAAATCACATTGAAATAATTTCCAGTCTGTGTGCTTTCTTCATCACATAGAAATGGCCAGTGGTTTTTGTTTCAGTATCTTTGTTTCAACCCTTTCTCAGCCTGCACCTCCCAAGATAATTCCTTGTAAATTTTACTGCCTCAGTGACTGGCCCAGAACCTCCTCTGACCTGTGAATATCCTAGCCAGGTGCTGCTGCTCTTTCTAACTCTATAGCTTGTTGTCTGCAACTATTTTCCTTTTTTCCCCAAGGGTTATGTCATGGAGCAGGAGAAGGCCAAGCAGATGCTGGATTCTGCAAAACCCCAAAGACAACATGAGACACCTGTGTCTGAAGGTCTTCACACAATGTCTGAAGGAGGCCTGTGTTGAAGAAGGCCTTCGGACAACGTTGTGAAGATGGACATGGGTCCAAAGAGTCTCTGGTGAAACAAGACACTGAATATGAGACCAGAAAGCTAAGGTGATCTCCCATCCCACTGGCTCTACACTTTACTGCTATCCAGACACAGATGGCATCCTGGGAAACCTCCCCACCTGGGTACCACAACCATGCCTTCCTGGTGCAGAAAACAGCATTTCTCTCCCAAATGCACCAAGTAGGCTCAACTCTACCCCAGACCTCACTCATTTATATATGCCAAGTCTCCCTACTGCCTTGTTAGGTTGTGGTAGACCTGCTCTCCATCAGGGTATGTTCCCAATCCAGGGATTGAACCCAGGTCTCCAGCTTTGCAGGTGGGCTCTTTACCATCTGAACTATGATGGAAGTCCCACATGCACAGCACACCTGCACTTTCCTCACGTTTCTGCATTGCCCAGCAGGCTGGACATGACCGGGCAGATGCCACACACACACCACATCTCTCCTCAGATGTCCGGTGTTTCCTATTGGGGGACTATTTTAGCATGTGATTTGTCTCACATGATGCATGTGCCACTCCAGGAAGGAGTGTGCTGGCTGACAGCTCATCCAAGGCAGCACTGGCCTTATGACCTTCCCTTGTCTCCTTTTCACATTTTTGGAACAAGTCTCAAGGGCAGCAGACTCTCTTTCTCTGCCTCCTCCTTCTAGTCTCTGCCCTTTTCCGAAGGACTTTGGCCTTTTAACAATCCTGGGTCCTGCACTAGCAAAGTCCACCATCATCTCAGGGCAACTGTGCCACACAGACTGAAGGGTCCAATAGCAGTGGTCCAGATTTGTGGACCACATGTCTAGAGTCGTCTCTGGCCTTTTTTTGTTTCTCCTCATCCTTATCCTGCACAGAGGCACCACAAGGATACATCAATCAGTCTCCCCCAGTATGTGGCTGCTGGGTACATCCTCTTTGATTTCTCCATGTCTCATGTTTGGTCATGTTCATCTTTGTATCTATACTGGGCTAGACACAGGCACATCCACAGAAACACACATAAACACAGGTGACACAAGCACACCTCTGTACATACACACGTGCAAGTCAAAGGGACACAAAGAGAAACAAAGAACACTGGTATTACAGTAGCTAAAGATGCCTGTATCCAGCGATTTGGGAGATGGCTTCAGAAGGCACATTGCACTGACTTTATGGGATACCTGTCCATTTCCTCTGCCAGCTCTTCAGTATTATCACCAGCCAGCCTTGAGTCTTATCCAGTTTTGTTGGTGGAGTGGCGGTGAGAAATCAAGTGGTAGATGTGGAAATTTACTGAAGTCCCTATAGACAGCACAGAAGTACAATGGGACATGGGACAGAAACCCGTTAGAACTTATAGGTCTTCCCAGAAGGAGGGGTGGGAGTAAAGGGCCCATGCAATCTCCAAATTCAAAGAGCAGCAGGAGGCCTGGGAGGTGGTAGGACCCAGGGAAAGATGATTCTGAAAATGGTGATTGATTCACGTTTGCTGGCTGGGGATAATATTGAATAGCTGGCGGAGGAAATGGACAGGTATCCCATAAAGTCAGGGTAATGTGCCTTCTGAAGCCATCTCCCATATCACTGAACACAGGCATCTGTCTAGGCTCTATCAGAATCACCTAGGACACTCATGCTGTAGCCACAGCTCTTCAAATGAGACATGGACACATGACGTCCCCAAGCCATCAGGCTCAGCCTGTCACATGCTACCTGCATGACTGTAATCCAGGCTCTGCATTCAATCTGCAAGAGCCTGAAATTCCCCATTTCATCATATCATTGATGAAAAGACATAAAAATCCTCACAAAATTCTAGCAAACAGAATCCAGAACATATTAACAAGATCATATGTAATGATTTAATCTCAGGGATACAAGTGGATTTTATCTCAGGGATGCAAGAATACATCAGTGTTTTCAAAGCATCAGTGTGATACACCATATTAACAAATTGAAAGATTATTTTAAAAAAATATGTCAATTGATGCAGAGAAAGCCTTTAATAAAATCCAGCACCCGTTATAATGAAAACTCTCCAGAAAGCAGGCATAAAAGGCACATACCTCAACATAAAAAAGCCATATATGACAAACCCAAAACAAACAATATCCTCAAAGGTGAAAAACTGAAAGCATTTCCTCTAAAATTAAGAACAAGACAAGGATGCCCACTCTCACCACAACTATTCAACATACTTCTGGAAGTCCTAGCCACAACAATCAGAGAAGAAAAAGAGAGAGAAAAAAAAAAAAAAGGAATTCAGACTAGTAAAGAATTAAAACTCTCACTGTTTGCAAATGTCATGATCCTCTACATAGAAAACCCAAAGACACCAGAAGAAAATTACTAGAGCTAATCAATGAATATAGTAAATTTGCAGAATACAGAATTAATACTCAGAAATCCCTTGTATTCCAATACACGAACATTGAGAAAACTTAAAGAGAAATTAATAAAACAATCCTCCTCACCATTGCAGAAAGAAGAAAATACTTAGGTATAAATTTACCTCAATAAATAAGTTTGCCTAAAGATCTGTACATAGAAAACTATAAAACATTGATGAAAGATATCAGAGATGACACAAATAGCTGGAAAATATATCCTACTTGTGTATTGAAAGTATCACTATAGTGAAAATAAATATACTATGCAAAATAATTTGTAGATTCAATGCAATCACTATCAAGTTAACAATGGTATTCTCCACAGAATTAAAACAAATGACTTCACAATTTGTATGCAAACATACACACACACACACCTCGAACAGCCAAAGCAACTTGAGAAAGAAGACTGGAAATGGAGGAATCAATCTGCCTGACTTCAGAGTATATCAAAAGCTACAGTCTTCCAGAGACTATGGTACTGGCATGAAGACAGAAATATAGATCAATGGGACAAAATAGAATCTCAGAGATAAATCCATGTACCTATGGACAACTTATCTCTCACAAAGGAAGCAAAAACATACAGCGGAGAAAAAGACAATATTTTTAACAAGTGGTGTTGTGAAAACTGGTCAAAACCCTGGAAAATAATGAAACTATAACACTTTGTAACAGCATACACAAAAACTCAAAAGGATTAAAGATCTAAATGTTTAAGACCAAAACTTTAGCACAGTTAGAATAAAACATAGGCAGGATACTCTGACAAGTCACAGCAAGATCCTCTATGTCCTATCCCCCACAATAACGGATATAAGAACAAAAATAAACAAATGGGATCTAATTAAACTTGAAAGCTTTTGCACAACAAAGGAAACTAACAAAGTGAAAAGGCAGTGTTCCAAATGGGAGAATTTAACAGCAAATGAAACCAGTGACAAAGAATCAATCTTCTAAATATATAAGCAGCTCAAGCAGCTCAACAACAGAAAAAAGAAACGACCCAATCAAAAAGTGGGTCAAAGAACTAAACAGTCATGTCTCCAAAGAAGACATACCAATGGCAAACAAAAACACAAAAGATGCTCAACATCACTCACTATCAAAGAAATACAAATCAAAATCGCAATGAGGTACCATGTCACACTGATTGGAATGGCTCCCATCAAAAAGTCTACAAACAATAAACACTGCAGAAGGCATGAAGCAAAAGGAATCCACTTATACTGTTGGTGGGAATGCACATTAGTAGAGCCATTATGAACAACGGTGTGGAAATTCCTTCAGAAATTGGATATAGAATTGTAATATGACCCATCAATCCCATTGGTGAGCATACACATCTAGGAAATCAGAACTGAAAGATACATATTGCCCAACATTCACTGTAGCACTGTTTACAATAGATAGGACATGGAAGCAACCTAAATGTCCACTGGCAGAAGACTGGATGAGGAAGCAGTGGTGTGCCGGGGTCCAGCCCCGGTGGATCCAGGGAATTCGAAGGGTGGACGGAGTTGGCGAGGAAAACTTATTTATTTATTAATATAAGATTAGATTAGGAAGAAGTAGTGTAGTAAGAAAATTAAGTGGAGAGAAGAGGCTGATTAACTTGGGTTATGTGGAAAACCAACAAAGCTCCAGACAAGGAGCTCGCACCATCTATGTTAGGCCGCTGGCACCTGTTTGAATATCGGAGAGTGCCCCGCCCTGGGCTCTCTCTCTTATGGATCTTAAAAGCCAGGGCAAGTAAGTAGACATAGTGAGCCTCCATGCCCCAGATGGGAATTCAGCCTGAAATTAGAGTAAAGAGGAGACACGGGGAAAACCAGTCCACCAACTGGCTCTCCTTCTATTGTCCTTCAAGGCCTTTTATACTTTTGATTATACATAGAGATCAATGGGTAATACAAAATTATGTAGCATTCACAGCCCAGACTCTGTATATTTTTTGTATACAAAAGGCCTCAGGTGATTTACATTATCTTCTGGCCAGGAGGCTTGTTAACACTTTTTTGGCTCTCTTTCTTAAAGAATGTTAATCTTCTTTCCCCTAACTGTTTTTCTTTAATCTGCATTTCCTTAAAGCACTAAAGTTACATCTCTATAGAACAAAGGCGCAGTGGGTTATAACGAAGAGGTACTTAACTCAAAGATCTAACGTTGCTAATACCAGGTCTACTACTTGTTTTTCTATATACCAACTATATCTAAAAATAAAGGATATGAAAATTTGGCAGCAAGTATTGACTCAACCAATGAAACTTTTAATCAGTCCTATTCTAATGATTTTGACTCTTCGGAAGCCCCTAAATTCCTAGGATGTTTTAAGCTTCCTGTGCCTCCTGAGGTCAGGAGGCCTCAAACAATCACATGGGCAGCTGTGTCCTGCAGGCAGGCTAGAAAGACATCAGAGGGGTTTTTGGATTGAAACACTCTTTCAAATGCAGAAGGCTAAAGCCCTGAATTGATCTTTTTCCAGAGAATGTCAGAAGAGTGGAAAACCAGATCACAAAAACCGGCAGATTTTTGTTGGGGTACATGCTTAGGAATTTCCAGAGGGGCCCCTGAAGTCTGAGCAAGCCTTGCGTATGTCAGCTTCCTTCCTCATGACCTTGTAACTGGTGGGATTCCTCACACTGGCTCCCGGCAGTGGTGCATATACGTAATGGAATATTACTACCCAACTATAAAAAAGGACAGATTTGAGTCAGTTCTAATGAATATGTTAACACACACATACAGAATTTAGAAAAACACTAACAACAACCCTATATGGAAGACAAGAAAAGAGACACAGATATGAAGAACAGACTTTTGGATTATGAGAGAAAAAGCAAGGGTGGGATGATTTGGGAGAATAGGATTGAAACGTGCACATTACCATATGTAAAATAGATGGCCAGTGCGGATTTGATGCATGAAGCAGGGCACTCAAAGCTGGTGGTCTGGGACAACCCAGAGGGATGTGGTGGGGAAGGAAGTGGGAGGGGACTCAAGAATAGGGGGAAACAGGTACACCCATGGCTGATGCATGACAATGTATGGCAAAAATTACAATAATATTGCAAAGTAATTAACATCCAATTAAAAAAAAAAAAAAGTATTGCCACAGGTTGTTGTAATCCACAGGGTCAAAGGTTTTAGCATAGTCAGTAGATTGCTAGCATACTCAATATATTGCTAGATGCATATATAAACCATACTTTAGATCTCTGGATTTTTTTTTAATTTTTGAATTGAAGGATAATTGCTTTACAGAAATTTGTTGTTTTCTGTCAAACCTCAACATGAATCACCATAGGGATACATACATTCCATGCAAGTTTGCTTATCAGGTGTATTACATTATAGTTTGATACTTATTCAATTATAGGGCTATTTTGTTTTCTTATATCTTTGCAGAGAGTATTTCTAGATTGCTGAGAGTTTTAGAATTTCGTTTCCATCTGTATTACTCCAGAACAACCCATTTTTCTTATGCAGCTGCTTTCTGGGTTCGGGAGAACTGGTTAGTGGGGTGAACACTGGGAAATAGATTAATGTAGAGCAACACCAAGTGGAAAGAAGAAAATTAATAGTCTTAATAAATTGTATTGTTTCAAATACAAATTCTTTCCACATATTCATCCACAAAGTGCCACAGAGTGAGATTTCAAACACAAGTCATAAAGTCAGGAAATGGATACACACACCCAAGAGTCACTGATTTCTGACAGTGTAATTCACATTGCAGCTCAGTGGGAAAGGATATTTCAAAAAAGCTGGATATCTTACACCACTCAAAAGAAATTTATGAGAAATGGATCAGAATTCAACAGACAAAAGTAAAAATTAGGGCCCTTTTAGGAAGAAAATAGAAAAAAACCCTGACAAACTGGGAGAGGCACATATTTTGTAGACTGGATGCAAGAAATAAGAACCATTAAAGAATAAAAGTGAAAGAAAAAAAGAAGAAGGGAAAAAGCTCTTTGTGTTCAAAAGACATGTTAAATGTCAAAATGGGACAAAGACTTAGAAGAAATATGTGAAAATATATATCTCACAAAGGAGCTGTATGCAGATTGTACAAAAAGAGCCCTAATATTTTTGTTGACTCTCTCAGTCATGTACAACTCTTTGCAACCCCCTGAACTGTAGCCCATCAGGCTCCTTTATCCAAGGGATTCTCATGGACATCTTCCAGTCATGCCCATCTGGGTGTGTCATCAAAACACACTCAGTGACTAAGTAAACAGTTCAGCATGAGAGACCTGAGAGACTCTAGTGACTAGGGGCACTAGAGAGTGGGGGTAGGGGGAATTGTAGGGGTGTGTGGGAGACTGTCATCACTAGGTTTGACTCTCCAAGCTCTGGCCCTCTTCACATACCCAGCTTCTCAGTTTAGTGGTGTTTTAGATAGGATTTCGAGAGCCTGGGTCCTCAACCCCCAGGCCAGTGACTAGTACTGGTCTTTAGACTCTTAGTAATGGGGTCACACAGCAGGAGGTGAATGAGACAAGTCTCATATCTGTTTACAACCGCCTCTAGTACATTTAAACTCTCCAGGTGGCGTGGCTGGTAAAGATCCTTCCTGCCAATGCAGGTAACATGAGACCCAGGTTTAATCCTTGGGTTAGGAAGACCCCTGAGAGAAGGAAATGGCAACCCACTCCAAAATTCTTGGCTAGAAAATTCTAAGGACAGAAGAGTCTGGTGGAGTATGGTCCATAGAGTCCCAAAGATTCAGACATGACTGAATCGAATTAGCATGCACCTGTGAATCTGAATCATGCCAAAACTACTGCATATCCCTCAAACCTTTCTGTGGA
Source organism: Capra hircus (assembly GCF_001704415.2). Taxonomy (NCBI): domain Eukaryota; kingdom Metazoa; phylum Chordata; class Mammalia; order Artiodactyla; family Bovidae; genus Capra; species Capra hircus. The sequence goes on along the minus strand of NW_017189563.1, from coordinate 180,415 downwards.
AAAACTGTCTATACAAAACCAGTCCCTGCTACCAGAAAGGTTGCAGACCATTGTTCTCACACTGAAGTTTTGCAGGTCAGTTGGATAATGCAGAGGGGCAGACTCAGGGATGAATCCCATGTTCCATCAGGGCCAGGTAAGCCTCCTTCAGTGTGTCTGGATGGTCCCCCTACCTGTCTTAGGGTATACCTCTCACCCTTCTTGGAGGTTTGGTTTGTGGAAAATGTCTCATGTGGATCCATGAGAATGTGTCAGACACCCATCAATCATGTGGAGCAAGACATTTTCCCTCTGGACTGATATCCACCCCTCACTCTCCGCTTTGTGACTGGTCCCATGGCTGAAAAACCAGCAAACTAAGTGATGGTGCAAGTCTATTTTCCTGCTATGTGTGATGGTGTTGATGGTATGAAGGCTGTGGATGTGTGCTAAGCTGCTTCAGTTGTGTCTGACTCTTTGTGACCCCATGGACTGTAATCTGCCAGGCTCATCTGTCCATGGAATTCTCCAGGCAAGAATAATGGAGTGGGTTTAATCCTTGGCTTAGGAAGACCCCTGAGAGAAGGAAATGGCAACCCACTCCAAAATTCTTGCCTAGAAAATCCCTTCTTTATCTGGATGCTTCTCAAGCAGTCCCAGAGCACTGCCTAAGTGCTGGACTTGGTGAGCTAGCACCAAAAGAGCTCATCTACCTCCTTCTTCAGGACTGGCTACATGACCTTGCCAGCATCATTTCCAGGGCTCGGCCCCTCCTTCCTGAGGAACACCCGTTAGGGTTCACAAGGGGCTCATAGCGTATAGTTTAAACATGGCCCATTGTGGTGACCTGACAAACAAGGGATGGAATCACAGTGGTCAAATTTCCCTGGTGGGCATTCTGTTCTTCCATAAGGCAATACCCGGTTTTTCCTTACTGATGCCAGTTTCTCAAAACCACATGACCACCCAAACATGAAAACCCTCTGACTACATGATCAGACGACCCCTGCTGCAGACTAAAGATAAACTAAAGACCCCCTCCCTTCAAGGCACAATTTCCCATTGATAGGGTATAAGCAGGGTTGGATGTGAAGGCCAAGCACTGGTTTCTCTTTAAAGCCAGTCACTTCCTGTTTCTCTTCATATAGTAAATCTTTCTCTGCCTGAATGCCTGGCTCAATCTGCTTTTCTCCAAGCTCACCTTACATTTCTGATGCAAAATCCCAAATTCCAGGAGGGAAGACCCACTGCAGCTAGGAAGGCTGCTCTCCCAAGCCCACTTCTGGAGGTTCCCTCCCTTGGACCTCACCAAGAAACTGGAATGAGCCCAGGACAGGATTCTCCAGTTGCCTTTCTGGATGGACATCCACACATCAGCTCTAATGTCATCAGCTGCAGGTGTGAGTGAATCTCTGCTCTCTCGGATCCTATTACTCTTGTCCAGTTTTTGAAGCCCTAGCACTAGGTGGAGGATTCCCACGACCCTTGGGCCTTCTGCTTCATGTCCCAGTCTTACTTTGAAATAAGAGACTCCTGTTTCAAGGTCGATCCTGTCGCTGGCTGAGAAGACCGTGAGAGCAGAGACACTTTTTCACTCGGACCTTCCTCCTCAATTTTCACTCGCCATTTTTGCAATGGGAAATTATAATGGGAAATTTTCAGTCCCAATCTACAAAATCTACCCCTTTAGGCTGACTCCTCTAAAACCTAAGTCCCTTGGGTTTGCAAGGAGAAATAAAGCGAAAGAGACTCCCTTATTACTCCAACATTGTATGACCACAATATCGACTGGATAATAGGTCCCAGTGGCCAGAAAATAGAAGTCTTGATTTTAGTACTTTATGGGACCCCAATAACTTCTGCTGCAGCAAAGGCAAGTGGTCAGAGATCCCTTATTTTTGGGCTTTCTTTGTTCTTTGTTCTCTCTTCTCTCTCTGTACTCCCCTGTTCTTCTCAAATATGTTTAGCCCATTCTGGGCCACATTTCCCTAATACTATAGCCCCATGCCTTTGGGCTTTAGCTCCACCCCACTACAAGTTTCTTGTCTCTATCTTGACCTCCCTAAATCCCCTCCTTATACTCAGATAATAAAGGATAGAAAGAAACAGGACCCTGAATCTCACCCCTCCTTCCATCCCTTAGAAGAGGTGGCTGGTAGAGAAGGCATTGTTCAGGTACACATCTCATTCTCCCTCTGATTTATCTCAAATTGAAAAGCATCTTGGCTCCTTTTCCTCTAACCCTGACACTTATTTAAAAGAATTTAAATACCTCACTCTGTTTTATTACTTGATCTGGCATGATATTTACATTATATCGTCTTCTACTCTTCTTCCAGAAGAAAAAGAACTAGTCTGGCAATCCTCTCAGCCTCATGCTGAGGAAATACATCAAACTGATGACACTAAGCCTGTAAGCTCAGTGGAATTCCAAGGGACCCAGTTGGGACTACCAGGCTGGGCATCTGGGGACAAACAGCCCGTAATCATATGGTGACTTGCCTTATTTCAGGCTTCCAAAAAGCAGGACATAAAGCTACTAATTTTGATAAACTCAGAGAAATAACTCAAAGACTACACAAAAACCCAGCACAATTTCTAGTTACATTAACAGAAGCCCTACCAAAAAAATATGCAAAATTGATAGTTCCAACTTTCAACAGAAAGTACTACTATCCTTAATACCCGTTTTATTTCCTAATTATCCCCAGACATTTGGAAAAACAAAAAACAAAAACAAACAAACAACAACAAAAAAAAGGTAGAAGGCCCTCAAACCTCTCAAGGAGATCTTTAAAATTTGACCTTTAAAAATTTCTAGGAAGAAAAGGCAAAACTGGAAAAGGCTCAGAGAAATCAAGTTAAATATTATCTCCTGGCCATTACCTTACACAGCTCCAAACCTCAATCCTCTGTAAAAGAAAAGAAATCATCTAGGGCCTGTTCCAAATGTGGTAAAGAATGGTGCTAGGCCTCCTCATAAGTCCAGAGCCCCTCCCATCCCATGTCCTAATTGTGGCATAAATGGACATGCCCTATTCCCCTTCCAGGGATATGGACACCTCCACCTGGTCTTGAGCAGGCTTCCTTTGACCCACCTTTAGTAGACTCCTCGTACTTCCTGCTGAAGACTAAAGTTGTCCAGGGCCCCAGGCCCCAACTCTCATCACCTCTACAAAGCTCCAGGTAACTCTCACAGTGTCAGGTAAACTGATCTCTTCTTATCGACACAGGGGGCCACCTATTTTGCCATGCATGCTTATTCTGGAAAAATCAAAGCCTCTCAGATCTCTGTTGTGGGGGTTGACGATTTAGTGCCTACACCACAGATTATCTAACCTCTGCCTTGCACATTTCAAAATACTCTGTTCTCTCATTCTTTCTTCATACTCCTAAAATGCCTCACTCCAATCTTTGTAAGGTATCGACTCTCCAAGTTAAGGCTTTCCTTACTGTTCCAAACCTTTCTCCTGACTTGGCCTGCTTTTCAAACCTACTATTTTCTCACCTCCCACCATACTCCTCTTTATATTTGTCTAAAAGACCCAACAAAGTTTCCCTATGAACCTCAATACCCTATTTCCCAAATACATCAACAGAGGTTAAAACCCATCACCTCTGAGCTGTTGTGTCAGGGTCTCTTGAGCCCTACCCACTATTCTTATAACATGCCTATCCTACCTTTTAAAAAAGGCCAAATGGTACCTACTGCCTGGTCAAAGACTTGAGACTTATTAATACTCTTCTTGCCCTTATTTCTCCTTCGACTACCTATTTCACTGTCCTGGTTATACCCAGGCTCTCAAGATCTTTTCATTTTTACCTGGACAGATCCAGATAATCATCACATCCAATAATTCACTGTCCTTCCCAAAGGATTTTGTGATAGCCCTCATTTCTTTGGCTAAGCCCTGGCCTCAGACTTAACCTCCTTCAATTTTGCCCCAGGCTCTATCCTCCATTACATAGATTATCTTCTCCTTTGTAGCATCAAACTCATACCCTATCAGTGACATACAATACAATTTTACTTCCTAGCCAATCAGGGCTATCAAGTATCTCTATTAAGGTCCAACTTTCCCTTCCTGAGATCGTCTATCTTGGCATTCTTCTGGACACCAACAAAAAGACATGTACCTACAGATAGAAAGCCCCTTATATCTGCCTTACCACTCACTACATCAAAAATGGAAATTCTGTCCTTTCTGGATTGGCTGTTTATCTATGCTTCTGGAACCCCAATTTTGCCCTCCTACCATAACCCCTATACCAAGCTACCCAGGGGGGATCTTTTGGAACCTCTTGAGCCAGATTCCAACATCTGTTCAACTTTTAATGCTCTAAAACAATCTATTTTCTTGGACCCAATTTTAACATTGCCTGATCTCTCTTACCCTTTTATATTCTATACTACTGAAAGACATAAAATTGCCCTATTAGTCTTAGGACAGTTGCAAGGCCCTTTCTTTGCTCCCACTGCTTGTCTGTCAAAACTGGATACCACCATACAGGGATGGCCAGCTGGCATGTGTGCTCTGGCCACAGCTACATTCCTCACTCAAGAAAGCAAGGGAAGCCCATGGTCATTTACTCATCACACAACCTTAAGAACTTACTCTCACACAAGGTCACAGCCCTTCTATCACCTTCTCGAACCCAAATTCATGTCACCCTCCTAGAATCTCCTGAGTTCTCTTCTGTACCCTGCTCTACTTTCACTCTTGCCACCCACATCCCTAATTCTTCTGAGCCTCCAATTCACATTAGAAGACTTGATAATTCATTTATCCTATATCTCCTCAGGTCCCTTAAATAATCCTTATCTTACCTGGAATACCTCTATTGCTCCTAACAATCAAACCCTCCATATTGCATTAGTCCATAACCAAAACAGAAATTCAATTATTCAATCAGGAATAGCTGTGGGAATTGGAACAGGGAGTGCAGAACTCACAACCTCTTTAAACTACTATCAACATCACTAGGATCTTACTGAGGGCCTAGAAGTAGCCACCGGCCTTATCACTTTTCAGGGCCAACTAGCGTCCCTGGCAGCTGTGGTCCTTCAAAACGGAAGATGGTCAGAACTTCTTACAGCAGAAAAAAGAAAAAAAAAAAGGCCTATGTCTTTTTCAGAAGTCTGCTGTTTCTACGCCAATAAATCAGGCGTTGTAAAAAAAGCAGAAAGGAATCTGACAAATAGGGCCTCAAGGGCATCAATATCTCAGTAATTCATGGGAAAACTGGTTAAGCAATTTGGATTGGATGTCATGAGCCCTACTTTTGCTTAGCCCCCTTTTCATATTAACCCTTATTCTGACTTTCAGCCTCTGTCTAATTCATCTTTTTTAAAAGTTTCTCCAGGATCACCTATGGGCCTTCACCAGTCAGCCTGTTCATGAGCTACTTCTAACTCGCACAAATTATCAAAAGCTTTGAGGCCACACAGACTTCCCCTAACCCACATTCCAGCCTTATCTTATCCCACAATGACACCCCAAACCAGTGCAAAGCAGATATAGAAGACAGACCTTCGGCCTTTGTTCTATATCAAAAAAGCTGGAATGTTAGGGTTCACAAGGGTTTATACCATGTAGATAGAAAACGGACCATTGTGATGATCTGACATACAAGGGATGATGTCACCGTGGCCACAATGCCCAGGTGGGGATCCAATTTTTCCTTTAGGAGATATCCTGTTTTTCCCTGCTGGTGCCAGCTTCTCAAGACTATGAGACCACTGGACTGTGAGACCACTCTGACTAAATGAGGACAAGACCCCTGCTGCAGGCTAAACTAAGGCCCCCACCCTTTCGGGCACAATTTCCCATCTATACAGTAAAAGAAGAGTTAGCTGTAAAGGGTGAGCACTGGCCTCTCTTCAATCCAGTCACTTTCTCTCTTCCTATATAGTAAATCTTTCTCTGCTTGAATGCCAGGACTTGCTCTCTTTTTCTCCTCTCTGGCCTTACAACCCTTATCCCTCCTTCCTCCGGCACAAGCTCCTGCAGTCAGAACCCAAGTCCGGCCTGAATGAATCCCACACTAAATCAGCGACCAGCCCCTAAGGGAACCATTCAAAAGGGATCAAGGGCCCCCGGAGAAGCGGGAAGCTGGCCTGTAGAGAACCAGCCGCTGGGGTCCTGGGGTCTGGGGAGGCAGAGACCTGGCCAGGGTCACGGCCGGGGGGAAGAGGCAAATGTCCCGGACGGTAGAGACCGGGGTGAAGGAAGAAGGCTGCCCGCCCTGGCAGGGTCATGGACATGGGGTTCGGGGAGAGGCAGAGGTTCTGTGGGGGTCATGGGGCCCAGGGAAGAGCTGGGGTCCCGGCGATGTCATCCCTGGGTCTAGGGAGTAGGCAAGCGACCCACTGAGAGTCACGGGCTTGGGATTTGAGGAGGAGATCGCCGGCCTGGCTGGGGTTGTGCGGCCTGGCTTTGGGAGGAAGTGGCCGGGGAGGTGGTTTTGCGAGACTGTGCTCCTGGGGTCAGGAGAGAGGCGGCGACCTACCTGCCGGGGGTCATGGGCGTGGGGTCTGATGAGGAGGCAGAGGCCAGGCGGGGTCGCTGACCTTACAATCCTAAGGTAAGGGGTAAGGCGGTGCCCCGGCCCAGGAGCTTCGTGAACTCGGGGGCCTGCGGCCGGCTGAAGCAGATGACCTGACCCGGAGAGGCCAGCTCAACTCACCGGAGCTTCTAAACTCACTCTCCAGAAGAGTACCCAGTAATGGTCGCCTCTGTCGTGCGTCACCGCGATGCGTGGCGTTAGCACGGCGTGCCTGTCATCTTTCTTACCCGGGCCCGGGGCGCATGGGTGGGCCAAAAGGAGCTCAGAAGCTGGAGTGTGGACGCTGGCTGAGGATATGGGGCAACCGACCAAAAGAACTGGAGGCGTGCAACTACTTTTAAGCTGGCGTTTTAGGGTGAGCTTGAACAACTTCTGTAATTGGAAAAATAATCCATAAGTATATTTTATATGGAGTCGGAATTACTTACATGACCTTTGGCCCCCGGACTGCCTTATTTCACCTTATCCTTTTAACATTGGGAGAAGGCAATGGCACCCCACTCCGGTACTTTTGCCTGGAAAATCCTGTGGACGGAGGAGCCTCGTTGGCTGCAGTCCATGGGGTCGCTGAGGGCCAGACACTACTGAGCGACTTCACTTTCACTCTTCACTTTTCACGCATTGGAGAGGGAAATGGCAACCCACTCTAGTGTTTTTGTATGGAGAATCCCAGGGACAGAGGAGCATGGTGGGCTACCTTCTGTGGGGTCACACTGAGTCGGACACGACTGAAGTGACTTAGCTTTTAACATTGATAAATCATCCAGGCAGCTCACATGCACCGCGTTTTTTGTATAAGATTTCTTTTGGATGGGTGGGAGCGGGGATGGGGTGAGGTGGTGGTAGGTACTAAAAGATCTTTTTGTCCCTCTGCAAATTTTTTATTTGCATTTGCTCTCTTTTAGGAGGAGTTTCAAGTTCTTAGGAATTAAAGTCTCTTGCTTCTCAGTAGTATAAATATAACTTTATTGTAGTTTAGTCGCTCAGTCATGTCCAACTCTTTGCCACCCCATGGACTGTAGCCCACTAGGTTCTAGGTTCTTCTCTCCATGGGAATTCTCTAGTCAGAAATACTGGAGTGGGTCTCCATGCCCACCTCCATGGGATCTTCCCAACCCAGGAATTCAGCCCAAGTCTCTCACATTGCAGATGGATTCCTTACTGCCTGAGCCGCCTGGGAAACTGTCAAAAGTATATAGTTTTGTTGTTTGGTAGTTGAGTCCTATCTGACTCTTTGACTCTGGGGGCCAAATACTCATCTCCTAAATTGCAGGTAGATTTTTTTTTTTTTTAATTTCTGAGCTACCTGCTAAATATCTCTTGTTTAAATATGTTTTTATTTTCTGTTTATAACAATTGCAAACTTTGTGTTTTGTCTCAGTCCAGTTCAGTCACTCAGCCAGACTGTTTGCGACCCCCTAAATAGCAGGACACCAGGCCTCTTTGTCCATCACCAACTCCTGAAGTTCACTCAAACTCATATCCATTGAGTCCATGATGTCATCCAGCCATCTCATCCTCTGTCATCCACTTCTCGTCCTGCCCCCAATCCCTCCCAACATCAGAGTCTTTTCCAATGAGTCAACTCTCTGCATGAGGTAGCCAAAGTCTGGAGTTTCAGATGCAGCATCAGTCCTTCCAATAAACACCCAGGACTCATCTCCTTTAGGATGGACTGGTTGGACCTCCTTACAGTCCAAGGGACTCTCAAGAGTTCTCAAACACCACAGTTCAGAGCATCAATTCTTCAGCACTCAGCTTTCTTTATAGTCCTACTCTCCCATCCATACATGACCGCTAGAAAAACCATAGCCTTGACTAGACCAAGGCTAGATCAGGGGATATTCCTGACACAGGGATCAAACCTGTGTCTCCTGTGTTGCAGGTAGATTCTTTATCATCTGAGCCATCAGAGAAACTCATGTCAGTTCTGGAGAAAGGCAAATATTAAAACAAGTTTCTGTTTGGTTTATCACACACAGACATCTTCTCAGAGAACAAATGAGCTTTTCACTCTTGATCTATGAATGAGCTGCCACTCATCTTGTATGGATTTTTTAAAATATAAATTTATTTATTTTAATTAGAGGTTAATTACTTTACAGTATTGTATTGTTTTGGGGGACGGGGTTGGGGCCTATCTCAGTCCTTGCATGAGACAGTTTTATACCCTGGATTGGCAAAGCCTTCTGCCTCTGTGAGAGGAACATCAACAAACTCTGGGACAGAAACAAAACCTCCTCAATCCATGAAGTAAGGTGGTAGCCTACCCCAGAGGATAGGGAATTTCTGTGGGCCCATGTTCAGCAGGGCATGGGCCAGAGATGTCTGGGATGGGCACAGCCACACCTAAACAGGGGCAGGATTCTGCTAATGATAGGAAGATAAGCTCTGCTGGCTGCCTCCAGCTTCCATGGGTGGTGGGAGGTCTCAGGGCAGATGGTGGGGGTGAAGAGGAAGATTCCAGGAGAGAGTTACAAATTGGCACTTGCCTTCTTGTTTCAGAAAGCTGAATGCTAAAGAATGGATACTTTTGAACTGAGATGTTGAAGGAGACTCTTGAGAGTCCCTTGCTCTGCAAGGAAATCAGACCAATCTATCCTAAAGGATATCAATCCTAAATATGCATTGTAAGGACTGATGCGGAAGCTGAAGTTCCAGTATTTTGGCCATCTGATGGGGAGAACAAACTCATTAGAAAAGACCGTAATGCATGGAAAGATTGAAGGCAGGAAGAGAAGGGAACAACAGAGGATGAGATGGTTGGATGACAGACATGAGTTTGAAGGACAGGGAAGTCTGGCATGTGGCAGTCCATGGGGTTGCAAAGAGTTGGTCATAACTGAACAACTGAATAACAGTAATCTTGTATTGAAAGCAGAGAGATCACTGCCGACAAAGGTCCGTCTAAACTGTTTTTTCCAGTAGTCATGTGCAAGTGTGAGACATAGACCATAAAAAAAGCTGAGTGCTGAAGAATTGATGCTTTTAAACTGTGGTGCTGGAGAATGTGGCAGTGTCACTGGCGTTACACTGAACTAATTCTCACAACCACTCAGGATTATGAGGGAGTGCAGGAAGAGCTCATGAAAGAGCAACTCCTTGAGAAAATGCTAAGTGGATATTTATTAAGAATTTATCTGGAATTCAGTAACAGAGCTCAGCAAAGCAATAGTAAAACTTTGAAGATAAGGAAGATTGTTCTGCCTGCAGGATAGTATCTGCCGAGGCTGAAGTGTCAGCCAAGGTATCTGCCTTAAGTTCATGAGAAAAAGCACATAAAGAAAGGGTAAGAACAGTCTCTAGAAATCAGGACCTTGAGAAACTGACAACATGAACATTACCACAATTCCCCTCTTCTTGTTTTATTATGGAGCTTGTTGACTCTGTCCTTGTTTGAGAAACAGTGTAAGCATAGCTACAGTGTGAGTAAGGTGTGAAAACAAAGTGATTAATGTTCAGATTAAAAATAAAATACAAAAAATAATTATGAGCAATATGCATAGGAAAAACCATGGTTTCAAGTTAAGTTTAGAAAACCAGTTTTTAGGATTCAGCCGGGTTGCAGTCTCAGAGAGTGTTTGAGCATGGAATCAGAGGAATATTGTTGGAGAGCCTTTATTCATTTGACAAGTATGTTTTGTAAATATAAGATGGAATCATTAAGCATAGAATCTGTCCCTGCCAAGCCTTATTAGTTTCCTGTATCAATAATCTTTGAGGTCCCCAATTTTCTATAGTATAGTTGTAGGGGAAAAGGAGTTGTGTAGAGAAATTATTAGAATGGCAGACATACCAATTTTCCCCACTCATGTTTTGGAAACTCTTTCTTCTTCTGAAATAAGGAATTTTAATTTATCTTGTCTTAAGGAGTTTGGTCCATTCTGACATTTCTTTTCCTATTTGAGAATAATATTCTATAACTTAACTTTTCCCTGTCTAAAGCACTTGGGCTCCAAAATCACTACAGATAGTGACTGCAGGCATGAAATTAAAAGACGCTTACTCCTTGAAAGGAAAGCTATGATCAACCGAGATAGCATATTCAAAAGTAGAGACATTACTTTGCCAACAAAGATCCGTCTAGTCAAGGCTATGGTTTTTCCTGTGGTCATGTATGGATGTGAGAGTTAGACTGTGAAAAAGGCAGAGCGCTGAAGATTTGATGCTTTTGAACTGTGGTGTTGGAGAAGACTCTTGAGCGTCCCTTGGACTGCAAGGAGATCCAAGCGGGCCATTTTGAAGGAGATCAGTCCTGGGATTTCTTTGGAAAGAATGATGCTAAAGCTGAAACTCCAGTACTTTGGCCACCTCATGCGAAGAGTTGACTCATTGGAAAAGACTTTGATGCTGGGAGGGATTGGGGGCAGGAGAAGAAGGGGACGACTGAGGATGAGATGGCTTGATGGCATCACTGACTCGATGGATGTGAATCTGAGTGAAGTCCGGGAGTTTATGATGGACGGGGAGCCCTGGCGTGCTGCAACTCATGGGGTTGCAAAGCATCGGACACGACTGAGCGACTGAACTGAACTGAAAGGACTAAGTAGCACAGTGGAAATCTCTGAAATTGAGAGGAAATTCCAAGCTTGAGATCCACATATATTTCTTTCTTATCTAGAAGCAGGATAATTTGTGACTTGAAGAGATCTGTTGTAAAATCAGAGAAGGAAAAGCTGCTCTCCAAAAGATATATGATTATGCTTCCTGTCATTGTCATGCTGTTGTGCATATTGTTGTCACTGTGAAAGAGGCTAAATATTCCATTGTTTTTCACAGTTGTTTCGATAGCAAGAATGTGAATCTCTCTTGCAGTCATTCTCAGCAAGCTACTTGTCCTTCCTACAGAATATACAGGAAGGTTGAGTGTCTCTTCTCTGAAAGAGTGCATGGGTATTAATGAAGCTTTATCTGCTTTTTTTAGCATATTTACCTGTCTCATACTTTAATAAGAGTGATAAAAGTTCATGATGGTGGTAAAATTGTCTCCATGGGGAACACGCAAGAGGTATAGAGGGATCTATCTAGATTCTGAGAAGAAGATGAAGATGATATTAGGAAGATGGAAAGATGGCCAGTACAGTGACCTATTTGAAGATGTCAGAAACAAAAGGCTAGACTGCAGGTTGGATTTTCAAAACTACAATATATATGAAGTTTGCTTTAAGAAATAGGGTATTTTTAATTTTTTGGCAAAGTAGTAGTAGGGCATAAAAATGAAAATTAAATGAGTAATCAATCTCTGCATTTTGGTATTTGTTATTAATTTTGTATCTTTAAGAACCCAATCCTCAGTACTCATTTTTATCTGGAAGCGAGATTCCTGGCTGACTGCTCTCTCCCCCTTTGGACTCTCCTTTTTCTCCATCAGATCACCTCCATCTCATCCCTCCCCCTTCTCTTCTCTACCCAATTCTGAATATCTGTGTGTTACAGACAGTGGAGAACACTTAGGGAACTGATTGCTGGCTGGATCTGTCTCTCTCCTTTTGATTCCCCCCCACTCCCTTCTTTATCCTCCTGGCCACCTCTGTCTCCTTCCTCCCTCTTCTCTTCTTTGTATAACTCCGTAAACATCTCTGAGTGATCCAGACTGTGGAGCGCACATAAGGAAGTGATTACAGGCTAGCTTGCTCTTTCCTCTTTTGATTCCACCTCATCTCATTCAGGTCACCTCGAAATCCCACCTTCCTCTTCTGTTCTCCATGTAACTCTGTGAAACTCTCTGGGTGTCCCTCACTGTGGAGAGACCTTTCATCTTTAACCTAGATGTTTTATCAATGGTGCTTTATAGAAGAAGTCTTGAGACTACTGTAAAAATAAGACTGAAAACCAGAAGCAGAAGGCTTAAGTCCAAATCCTGGGAACACCAGATAACTGAATCCAGGGAACATTAATCAACAGGAGCTCATCAAACACCTCCATACCTAAACTGAAACCAAGCACCACCCAAGGGCCAACAAGTTCCAGAGGAAGACATACCAAAAAAATTCTCAAGCAACACAGGAACACAGCCATGAGCTTCAATATGCAGGCTTCCCAAAGTTACTCCAAACCCATTGACATCTCATAAATCATTAGTTAGTTAGTTCAGTCACTCAGTCGTGTCCAAGTGTTTGCAACCCCATGAATAGCAGTACACCAGGCCTCCCTGTCCATCACCATCTCCCAGAGTTCACTCAGACTCACGTCTATAGAGTCAGTGATGCCATCCAGCCATCTCGTCCTCAGTCGTCCCCTTCTCCTCCTGCCCCCAATCTCTCCGAGCATCAGGGTATTTTCCAATAAATCAACTCTTCGCAAAAAGTGGTCAAAGTATTAGAGTTTCAGCCTCAGCATCAGTCCTTCCAATGAACACCCAGGACTGGTCTTTAGGATGGACTGGCTTGATATCCTTGCAGTCCAAGGGACTCTCAAAAGTCTTGTCCAGCACCACAGTTTCAAAACCAGTTCTTCAGTGCTCAGCTTTCTTCACAGATTACTCAGCCATTAAAAAGAATGAAATTCCAGCAGTTGCAGCAAAATGGATAATCCTTTAAGTAAAAGATCACTGGAGGGAGTTACTGAAGGGAATCCAAGCAGGTGCTCTTTCCTATGATCTCAGTCCTGAGAACTGTTTGCAGCTCTGCTCATTCCTGTTTTCCAGGAACTGATGAGAAATAGAGTCCTTAAGTAATGGCACACAAAGAAACGAAACATATTTGATCCCTTAAAGTTAAAGTCCCCTGACAATACAGAAAGAAGCAGTGGTTACTGATTGGGGGAGGGTAGAGGGGAGAGGCAGGATAGAGGTAGGGCACTAAAGCACAAATGATAAAATATATATGCTACAAGGTTATATTGTATGGCACAGGGAACAGAGCCAGTACTTTACAATAACTTTAAATGGTGTATCTGTGTGCTGTGCTTAGTCGCTCAAGTTGTGTCACACTCTGCAGCCCCATGGACAGTACCTGCCAGGATTCCCATGGGGATTCTCCAGACCAGAATAGTAGAGGGGGTTGCCATGCCCTCTTCCAGGGGGTCTTCCCAAGCCAGGGGTCGAACCCAGGACTCCCACCTTGCAAATGGATTCTTTACCAGCTGAGCCGCCAGGGAAGACCAAGAACATTGGAGTGGGTAGTCTGTCCGTTCCTCAGAGAATCTTCCCAACTCAGGAATCAAACTGGGTTCTCCTGCAGTCCAAGAACACTGGAGTGGGTAGCCTGTCCCTTCCCCAGGGGATCTTCTGGATCTAGGAGTCAAACCAGGGTCTCCTTCATTGCAAGACAGATACTTTCCCAGCTGAGCTACCCTCAAGGCCTTTAAATGGGCGTAGCATCTAGAAAAATTGGGAATTGCTATGCTGCACAGCTGAAATGAAGAGTAGCATAAATGAACTACACTGCAAAATGAAGGTAAAGAAAGAAACACATAGTAATGATAGGGCTGTCAGCAGTGTGGCAGAAAGTGAAAGCAGCTCCCTGGCCCTCCAGGGGTGGAAGAAGGCAGAAGGTGCACCTACCTGGACTGGTACTGGCCCAGCAGAGAGGGGCAGGTGTCTAGGCAGGCCAACAGGTGCAGCTGGCTCAGACTGGCTATCAGAGAACTTTGGTATGCCAGGAGTGTGGCTTCCAGCTCAGCTCATTCCTTCTGGGGGAAAAAAATAAATAAAAAGATGCAGGTGACTCAGGAACTTCACACCAAGGATCATTTCCTGCCAAAAATAGACTGAGAGGTGGAAATCATTTGTGTGATTCATGGCATCACTGTCAGGTACTTCCTGTTAAAATCTGGGCACAAGCACTTCTGGTACAGCTTCCTTACTGGAGAACTGACCTGAGCACAGCATGACTATCACTAGCTCCCAGGGGCAAGCAAGCCCTGAGGCTGCCAAAATGATTTTTTTTTAATATTTTTAAAGTTGTTTTTTAATTTTTTTCAGCATACGGAATCCTGGTTTCCTGACTGGGGATAAAGCCCACAGCCGTTGCACTGGAAGCTGGGCTGTAACCACTAGACTGCAAGGGAAGTCCGCCACATTTTTTCTAGGTAAGAAGATACATACATCTTGCCTTCCCTTTCCTATCTTCCCAACAAAACCACAGCAGCATCTTTTGTCTTTCCCATGTCAGTACAACTTTGCAGACACCCTTGTCCTCCATGAAGGGAGGGAATGGCCTGCAGAAACCTGAGCTGGGTGCCACAGTGTTGGATGCATTTATTTATCCACTCACTTAACTTAAGTGAACATGGCTGTCCTGGAGTCAACAGGGAGTGTGTGCGTGCGTGTGTGTGTGCGTGTGTGTCTGTGCTCATCACTCAGTCATATGTGTGTGTGTGTGTATTTGTTAGTCACTCAGTCATATCGGAAACCCATGCCAGGCTCTTCTGTCCATGGGATTGGTGTGTGTGTGTGTCTATGTTAGTCACTCAGCTGTATATGACTCTTTGCAACCCCATGGACTGTAGCCCTCCAGGCTCATCTGTCCATGGGATTCTCCAGGCAAGAATACTGGAGTGGGTTGCATTTCCCTTCTCTGGGGGATCTTTCTGACTCAGGGCTCGAATAGAGGTATCTTGCATTGCAGTCAGATTCTTCATCATCTGAGACACCAAGGAAGTGCTAACTGGGACCACTGGACACGTATTGCTCTGAGCCTGTCAGAGTTCAGTGGGGACTCTGTGTGTGTGTGTGTGTGTGTGTGTGTGTGTGTGTGTGTTTGTCATTCAGTCATATCCAAATCTTTGCAAACCCAGGCTCCTCTGTCCATGTGATTGGGGCGTGTATTTGTGTGTGTTAGTCACTTAGTCTTAGCTCACTCTTTACAATCCATTGGACTGGAGCCTGACAGTAGCCAGGCTCCTCTCTGTCCATGGGATTCTCCAGGTAAGGATACTGGACTGGGTTCTCATTCCCTTCTACAGGAGATCTTCCCAACCCAGGATTCAACCCTGGTTTCTTGCATTGCAGGAAGATTCTTTGCCATCTGAGCCACCAGGGAAGCCCTAATGGGGACCAGTGAACACATATTGCCCTGAGCCTGTCAGAGTGACTTAAGTCATCCAAGGGCCCCCCCATGGTGGGAATCATCATGCTCTAGGCCATCAGGATCCAGTCCATCCCTACCAGGGCTTTTTAATTTGGCAGGAGCTTTCCCTTCCCCCACCATGTTCACCACCATCCATGACTGCTTATTATGGTTTGACCGCATGTGCCCAGGTGTTGCAAATCTTTGCAGCTGCCATTATGAATGTCACAGAGATTCCAGTGCAAGCTGCTGGGTGAGGAGATGGTGTATATATGCCTCTCCTCCTCCTACAATTTAGGACAGGGCTAAGCTTGCTACGGACAACTTCAAATTGGAGCTAAAGGGAACAACTGAGACTCTAAGTACCTGATGCATGTCATTCTTCCAACAGGCAAGAACAGTAAAGATTCTTATGTAACAATGAGTAGTAATGAAAACCAAGAAAGTATTTATAACAGAAACCTTCCAATTACTCAGATAATTAGTGAGGAAAAAAACAAACAATCAAAAAACCCTATGGGTGCCACAAATGCAGAAAATGTTGACTTGACTGTCCATGAATTGAAGCAGAGAATGGATGAATCCATTGCACCTCGGGAGTAAAGTGATTGTAAAACCAAGACTGTACCTCATAAAGCTTCTCAAAATCCTCATAAGGAAGCTTCTGGCCATGTGAATTTCATTTTCAAAAGGCTTTTTCTATGCTATAATATCCAGAATGTCATTCATCTTCCTTCACAGGTAATCAGTGAAGGGAGAAAACTAGACAGACTGCAGGAAAAGGAAAGAGAGTCTCAGAAAAGCAAAGGCCTCACACTGTGTGGCAACTCACTGCAACTGTGTAACTAAAAAGAGTGGGAAACCAGCTGTTTTACTGGGAGGATCTCCATAGTGAGAGGAGTAAATTTTTTTCATCCTGTTTTAAAAGTTAATATAGGCAGACCACAGAGTTATTCTAAGTTGGGTTCCAGACCCTCACAATGAAGCAAATATTGTAATAAAGCTAGACATAGGAATGCTTTGGTTTCCCAGTGCATATAAAATTGTGTTTACACTACATTTGAGTCTACCGAGTGTGCAATAATATGTCTAAGAAAACAATGTACAGATCTTTTTTTAAATTAAAAAAATGCTTACCATCATCTGGGCCTTCTGAGTCTCAGTAGTAATATGAATAATGTCAAGGATCACTGGCCACAGATACCATAACAAATGTGATAGTAAAAAAAAAAAAATAAATAAAAAGAAAAGAAAAAAAAAAAAAAAAAAAAAAGAAAGAAATACTGTGAGAATTACCAAAATGTGAGACACAAAGAGACAAAGTAAGCAAGTACTGTTGGAAGAATATCACGAACAGACTAACTAATAGCACTAACAGCTTGAGAGGGCTGCCCCATTGTTTAATCTGTTAAAAACAAAACAAAACACCAGGATCTCTGAAGCACAATTCAGCCAAGAATGTCTACATGTGGGTTTCACAGATGGCTCAGTGGCCAAGAGGCAACCTGCCAATGAAAGGAGTCAGGAGATGCAGCTTCCATCACTAGGTTGGGAAGATCCTTTGGAGAAGGAAATGGCAACTCACTCCCATATTCTTGCCTGGGAATCACATGGACAGAGAAGCCTGGGGTGCATGGGGTCACAAAGAATCAAACCCGATTTAGTGACTAAACAACAAGGTCTATACACAGATACATGTTTCTACTTTGAGAAGACACAGCCAGTGTTCACAGTGCTAATTATGGCTTTTAAAAACAAATGAAAGCACAGTGGAAACTGTTGTACCCACAAACTCTAAGTGAGGAACTGGGGCTCAGTGAAATTTTCCTAAAATGTGTGTGCTCTTGTCAGATCTTCAGACTTTCCTCAAATATAATAAACATATTTGGGAATCAAGGGAGGTTCCCTGATAGAACAACTGATAAAGAATCCACCTGCAGTGAAGGAGATCCTGGTTCAATTTCTTGGTTCAAGACGATTCCCTGGAGAAGGGATTAGCTACCCATCCACTCCAGTATTCTTGGGCTTCTCTTGTGGCTCATCTGGTAAATAATCTGCCTGCAATTCAGGAGACCTGGCTTTGATCCCTGGGTTGGGAAGATGTCCTGGAGAAGGGAAAGGCTACCCATTCAAGTATTCTGGATTGGAGAATTTTCCCTGGACTGTCCATTGGGCCACAAAGAGTCAGATATTGCCCAGCGATTTTTACTTTTCAGGTAGTTTGTCAGCCCCGCTGGTGGCTAAACAACAGCATGTTTTTTTTTTTTTTTTTTTCCCCTTCTTCTTTTTAAAAATAGTGTATTTTTTTAAATATATTTATTTATTTGGCTGCATTGGATCTTAGTTGTGGCATGCCAGGATCTTTATTGCATCTGGTAGCATCTTTCCTTGCATCTAGTTGTGGTGTTCAAGCTTTCTTGCCGCACAAAATATGGGATCCTGTTTCCATGACCAGGGGTTGTACGGGCATCTCCTGAATTGCAAGACAACTGCAAGCACTGAACAGCTGGGGAAGTGGCCCCTGGAGTTGTCTGGATGAGAGATAGGATGGCATTTGGCTGAGAGCTGGTCTCTGACATCACAGTCATTGGGACCAGACTGGGCAGGAAAGCACAGGGGACCAAACTCTCTGGCACCACTTAGAGTTCTCAGTTGGAATAGACACAGGAGGGGCGATATAAGACACTCATCTCAGACTTGTGTTTCTTCTATACAATATAAACACTCGGTGGTGGTGGTGGTGGTGGTGTAGTCGCTAAGTTGTGTCTGACTGTTGTGAATCCATGGACAAAAGATCTTGGCAGGCAGGCTACAGTCCATGAGATTCTCTAAGCAAGAATACTGGAGTGGATTTCTATTTCCTTCTACAATAAATATTTGAGTGGCTTTCAACCACCAGGAGACTGCCAGCGTGGGACCTTTGAGACATGGCTGCAGGGTGCACAAGCCACAAGTTAACTAGTGAAGTCACTCAGTCATGTCCGGCTCTTTCTGATGCCATGGACTGTAAGCTTACCACGCTCCTCCCTTCATGGGATTTTCTCCAGGCAAGAGTCGGTTGCCATTTCCCTTCCCCAGGGGATCTTCCTGATCCCAGGGATCAAACCCAGGTCTCCCACATTGCCCGGAGATGCTTTGCAGTTGAGCAACCAGCAATGGGCCACAGGATGTGCCAAATCAGGTGAGTAAGATGCCCCACTGTGAGTGGACAAGAGATACCTGTTCAGGGTTAACTGCCTCATATGTATACGTAGGGAAGACTGACACCTAAGCTAAAGTGCCCTTGAGCCCTCGGGGAGGAAGAGCCCCCAGAAGACATTAGACGGGAGTGGACCTGAGTGCTACTGAAGGAATGCCACCCTCCCTCACTGTGGGCCACAACCAGACACAAGCCAGCCTGGCTGCAGAAAACCAGCAAAGATGTGTGCCCCTTTCTGGGAGAGAGGAGGATGGGGTAACTCACCCCAGAGATATTCAAAGCCAGGCAGGCAGTGATGCTCGGGAGAAAAGAGCACAGATCTGGCTGTTACAGGGAGGTGCTGACGCCCCTGGTGTGGGGAGCTCTGAACTCCAGCAGCTCCACAAACAGAATGGGGCTGAGTTTAAGCCATGCCCACTGGGAGACTAACAGTGTGACTGGTAACCCCAAGAAATAGAAGAGACATCCTTTCTACTCCAATGTCTACTGCGGCTTGGACATCTTACATCAAACATGCGTATTGTAGAAAATATGGCACATTTAAAAACTAGAAGTCAGGTAAGGCAACAAAGGATAGTAACCCATAACCTAAAGATGACCATGAGTAACATCTCTCTGCATCTTTTTCCCCGTCAGATAGTTCAAAAAGTCCTGAAGACGTGGTGGGGTCTTTCTCTCTGCAGCCTTCTGGATTGGGTGAGCATTTCTCCATGCCCCTGTCACTCTTCTAAAATGTCTTCCTTTTGGCTGTGTGACATACATGATCCTAGTTCCTGATCTGGGAATAAACCTAGGCCTTCTGCATTGGTAGCAGAGAGTCTTAACCACTGAACCACCAGGAAAGTACCTGAAGTGTCACTTTTAATATGGCCTAGTATTCCTTCCATGTAAATGCTGAAAAACTATGGTGTTGACTAGTAAAACACTAGCTTGTCTAGTTTCCAAATCAAATTATCTGTCTGAAGGAGGGTTCCCTGAAACCTCTTCCACAAAGTGAAAGAAAGTGAAGTTGCTCAGTCATGTCCAACTCTTTGCAACTCCATAGACTGTAGTCTACCAGGCTTCTCTGTCTGTGGGATTTTTCAGGCAAGAGTACTGGAGCGGGTTGCCATTTCCTTCTCCAGGGAGCCTTTCCAACCCAGGGATCGAACCCGGCTATCCCGCATTGTAGGCAGACGCTTTACCATCTGAGCCACCAGGGAAGCTCAGAGTGCACACCAAAATTAATCTCTGTTTGAAAAAGAAACTGTAGCCCACTGGGCTCCTCTGTCAATGGGATTTCCAGGCAAGAATACTGGAGTGGGTTGGCATTTCCTTCTCCAGGGATCTCACCAACCCAGGGATCAACCTCAGGTCTCCTGCACTATGGGTAGACTCTCTGCCCTCTGAGCCACAAGGGAATCCCAGTATAATTTATTATTAAAAGTAATTTTACATGGAAGGTAGTGTATTTTTTGAAGGAAGAGGTTTAGATCACAAATACTGAAAATGCTAGGACACCACTGAAAATTAAGAATGGATCTAGATATTGAAATTAATTTTTTAGAAAGGAATTATTAAAATAAGCACTTGAATGAAATGTTCACAATCTCATGGAATTCTCTCAAAAATAAATAAATAAAAATAATGTGAGTGCTGGGTTATTTTCCAAATGCAGCAAAACAGCCACTGCGTGAGAAAATAAGCACAGCCTGCATGTGGTCCTGACAAGCATGAAGGGTCTGACAATACAGGGTCTGCAGGCTGGGAGGACAGTGAGAAAGGCAGGACCTGGCTGGACACCATGACAGGAGAACCACAGGATGTGTGGGCTGCAGGTGACACTGGCCATGGGAAGAGTTCTTGGGAAATAAAATTGACAGTGATGCTTAAGGGCATGTTAAAAGCAAGAGTCTGAGTGGATGGCAGTGGGGAGGGCCTTGCAGATAAAAGGAGAGCCTGGAAAGTCCTGCAAATTCTTCCCACATAGTACTGGAAACAGAGAGGTCTGAGTACTGGGTACTACTGAGATGAGCTCCAGGCAGGGAGCCCCTAGAGCTTTGGGAGGCAGGGTGACAGAGGTCTGTGTGATGTGGACAGTGTGCCTGGGCTGGAGGAGAGCAAAACTGCCAATACCCCTTTTATTAAGTTTTTTGAAATCAGCAAAACACCACCCTACAGACACTAGGAGAAGAGTCTTGAGAGTCACTGGCACTGCAAGGAGATCCAACCAGCCCATCCTAAAGGATATCAACCCTGAATCGGAAGAATTAATGCTGAAATTGAAGCTCCAATACTCTGGCCACCTGATGGGAACTGACTAATTGGAAAAGACCCAGATGCTGTGAAAGATTGAAGGTGGGAGGAGAAGGGGCTGACAGAGGATGAGACAGTTGGATGGCATCAGCAACTCGATGGACATGAGTATGAGCAAACTCCATGAGATGGTGATGAACAGGGAGGCCTGATGTGCTACAGTGCATGGCATCACCAGTAGTTGGAAAAACTGTGCCATTGAATAACAGATACTGAATGAAGCCTTGTCCTGAGCTGCAGCTGCCTTCCTGTCCTGGTCAAGCCTCTCTGTCTCCACAGCTGTCTCTGCCTCCCACCACTCCAAGGTCCCTGCAACTCAGCTCTGCAATCAGGCCCTCGCTCTGCAACCCTCAGGTGTTCCCAGCAGCCAGAGAGTGACACTCAGGTCCCTGAGGAGCTGTTGTGTACTCCCTGTGTGGGCTGCCTGTGATGGCAGAAGGCCTCCTGGCTATTCGGAGGCAAGGCAGGATCTGGGGTAGATGCACAGCTCTAGCTCCAGGATAATCCCTACCCCCACCCCTAGCATCTCCTCATCCAGCCTCTTTAGGAGACCCTGGCATCACTGACATAGGTCCACATCTGTGTCTCCAGCCTGGCTCAGTCTTTAGAGGACACCTCAATTCAGACGTTCACTTCCAGCTCTCCCTCGTCACATCAGGGCCACCACTTTTCAGAGCTTTCCTGGTCCCTGCCCATCACCTCGTCAGCTGCCAGCGCCCCAAGGGCAGGAAGCAATGGTATGATGTTGGTCGCCTAGCTGGAGTGTTTCCGACATACTGTTTAGTGGTGGAGTGTTCTCGGCTCCCTCCCCACCTGCAGTGATCTGACAACACATCATTATTGGTGAAAGGTGTAAGAGGCCAGTAATTCCTGCCTTTATACACAAGGAGAAAGAGGCACAGATAAAAATTCCCCAGGGACCTCAATGGCAGAAACTGACATCAGACATCAAAGCAGCATTTTAGGCAAATGCCATGGCTGAGTAGCAGCATTTGCATGATATAAAAGCTTCAGGGTTACACTCCATGAAGCTTTGGCACCCCTTATCTGTCCCCTAGCTTGTCTTGTTCCCCAGGCGTATTCACAGGAAAGACCACATAGATAAGCCACATAATGAACACAGGCAGCAGGGGAGGAGACAGTGACTGGTGCCAGAGTCCAGCTCCAGCAGCCAGGAATTCAACCTGAAGGGATGGGCAGTGTCAACGAGAAGCTGAGGCAGCTGTTTTTTTGGACTGCCTGTTTATTTCAAGCTTATGATTCTCTTTTATTCTTTTACAAAAGCATTGGATCAGAGGTTTGATATTTTTAGTTCCCATTGACACAGATTTTTTTTTTTTCAAAAATCATTGTTGACCCTCAAAAGGAGTGCCTTCCTCAGTGATTCTGTTATCTACTTTTTCTCATGTGTCCTTGTGAATACATTGTAACTCATGCTAGTGTCTGAGCTGCATACCACATTCCTCATTTTAATTCTTATCTTTCTAAGTCCTGTTTGCCCCTAGTATCCTACGTTCACTATTTCTTCGAAAGGGCTTCTAGCTAATAATATATCTAAAGTCTCTAATTTCTATAAGCTATAGTAGAATATGCTAACATTACAGCAATCCTTAAATCTTTAGCTTCTAACTATTTTAATTATTCCAAAGCCCTAAATTTAGCAAACTCCTTTGCAGTAAACACTTTTCTCACACATAGGCTTCAGATAGGAATCCCTCCCATGGTCTCAAGCTGTGGACTCTGTGCTCACCCTGGAACACTCTTTTGTAAAAGTCCTTGAACAAATGTCAGTGATTAACTTTATAAATTATTCTTTGAGCACAGCTGCAGAAGGCTTTACGCCTTCTCATGCTCCTCTCAAAAACAATAAGCACCTTAATACTCTCTTCAGTCAACTCAGGTGAGGAAAGGAACAAACAAGTCAGAATCACAAAGCCTAGCTCCTTAATTCCGGATCTGTGCCTATGGAACAAAGGGAGGGGTTTTAGGCCATGCTTCTATTTTGTCAGTAATGCCTAATGCAGCTCCGGACAGAATGGGCTGTTTTTCTGTTAACTTATGAAAAGGGGTTGGGGGGGGGCAATTATCTCATCCAGCACTGTTGCTGTTGCTGTTTAGTGGGTTAGTCATGTCCAACTCTTTTGCAATCCCAGTGGCTGTAGCCCACCAGTCTCCTCTGTCCGTGCGGCTCTCCAGCAAGAATACTGGAGTGGATTGCACTTCTATCTCCAAGGAATCTTCCTGATTCAGGGATGGAACCCTGGATTGGCAGGTGGATTCTTTACCCACTGAGACATCAGCAAAGCCCAACCCAGGCACAGCAACACTAAAAAAGGTTTGTCCAAACTACCAGAAATCTTAGCGCATATATCCAATTGTTGAACATATGGTTTCAGTCAACTCGATGTTTTTGTAAAGGTACCAACCAAACTCTCTGGTTTCATTTCAACCCTATAATGAATATTTTGGTAAAGATACCACAGACTTTCAAAGGAACAACCATTAACATGACTAAATATAAGTTAAAAATAAAAACAAAAAAGGTGCAACTATTAACATAACTAAATATAAATGAACAAAACTAAATATAACATAAGTACATACAAGGTACAGAGTCTGTGAGTCTTGAGGGTATGCAAACAAAAATATGTGCAACATTCTCTGAGTGCCTTAATATATTAGAAACCATCACCTTTTCCACACCACATTTCATCAACATCACTCGGCATGCCTTTCAATGGAAACTAAATCTTAACTGTTTACCATTCTCTTCTTGGCTCAGAATAGGAAACATCTCACATAATTCACCTGATTCATTTGCTTAAACCATATACTAAATATACATCTGAAAAGAAGCACCCTTTCCCCAAATAAAGCAGTTATGTTCCATATGTGTGTGTGTGTTTTTCCCCCTCCTGATTTTATCTAATAAAAACAAGTCTGATCTATGTGGTGTTTCTTGTTCCCCTCCCGATTTTATGTAATAAAAACAATGACAGACAACAGCCCAAGCAAGTCAGCATGTGTCCAATATAAACCTGTGGTTTCTATTTTAACAAGAAAACAAGCATAGTAGCCAGCAGCCATAAGCCCCCAAATGGTCAAAACAGCAACATTTCCCCTGAAATGTGAATGAAAGGTCTCAGACCACTCTGCAGAAGCATCCCCAATAAGACAGACACCCTGGAACATGCTGAGTTTCTGCCTGAGGAAGAGCTCACCAGGAGGGGAAAGTGAGAAGAAAGGAGGAGTAGAAGGGAGGGGAGGGGAGAATGGGAGAATGAGGGGAGAAGGGGGGAATGGGAGGGAGGGAGCGAGAAGTTGAGGGGGAGGGGGAAGGAGAGGGAAGGTGAAACAGACAGCAGTGGGGAGGAAGAAGGGGGGAGATGGAAGAGGGAGAGAGAGATGGGCAAGGGGGAGAGTAGGGGAAGGGAGAAGCAGGGTGTGTGTGTTGGGGGGAGAGTGGCGGGGAGAGAGAAGCAGCTCCAGAAGGACATGCATCCCCCTGAACACAGAGTTTGTGTCCCAGGAAGAATTCTGGAGAAGTGGAGGGGGTGGGAATAAGGGAGGCGAGAGGGAGAAGGGGAAAGGGAGAAGTGGGGAGGGGGAGAAAGAGAAGGAAGAGGAATGGGAGAAGGGGGATGGGGAGAGGAGAAAGAGGAAAGGCAGGAGGGGGAGGGGAGGGGAGAAGGGGGAGGGGAAGAAAGGAGAGGTTGGTTAGAAGGGAGAGGAATGGGAGAAGGGGAGAGAGAGAGAAGAAGGGTAAGGGAGAAAGCAGAAGTGGAGGGGAGGGGGAGGAGGGTGGGAGAAAAAGAGGGGTGGAGAGAAGGAGGGTGAACGGGACAGGGAGAAGAGAGAGGAGAGATAGAAGGGGGGAGATTCGAGGGGAAGAGAGAAGTGCGTGGAGAGGAGAAGAGAGGGAAGGGAGGGGGAGAAACAGAAGGGGAGCAGACGGGAAAGATAGGGAGGAGTAAAGCTTCTCCAGTAAGACAGACATCCTTGAACATACAGAGTTTCTGTCCCAGGAAGAGCTTTCAAGGCGGAGAGGGGGCTTGGAAGAAGGGAGGGGAGGGGCAGAAGGGAGGGGAGAAGGGGAAGAGGGGGAGGGGAGAAGGAGCAAAGAGGAGACACAACTTACCATTCCGAGCCACCCCTCTCCTCTTGCAGGTTCAGGAGCATCTGCTTTCATCACTGCTGGGGCCACACACAGAGCTGCCTACTCAAGGACAGTTCCAAAGAGCCAGTGGCAGAGGGGAGGCCGGAAACGATGCTGGCTCGGTGGATGCCGGGGACTCTTTGCGGCTCAGGGCTGTGGAGAAACATGCTTTAAAAGTGTCACCACGCCACCATGTCTGGCTAACCCTCACTGCCTCCAGCAAAAACCTGCCTCCCTGGGTGTTAATCTGCTCCTATATGTGAGTTTAGTGGATGGAAGGCTTTAAGGCTTCCAGCAAAGAGGCAGAAAGTAACAACGTATCTGCCTTGTGGACATTGTGGTCCTGGAAAAACGGCTCACAGCAGTGGGTGGATGGCTCGAGAGTGAGAGGAAGGATAAAGTGGCAGGTGAAGTTCATTGTAAACAAAACTCATATTTACCAGATAAATGTGGCAGTAGGATCAAAAGAGCTATTCCGAGCCTCACAGTATGGTTTATGGCATGATACTCAGAAGACGTTTTCTGAACGGTGATTGAAATTCCATGCATTCCTAAAAGGGAATTGAGGATGGTGGATGAAGTTCTGGCACTATGCACACAGGGCTTTTAGTTCATGTTTGACAACACCCAGCAGACACAGCCTGAACCCAGCACTGGCAAGAACTCCCCCTTCCTCCGTGGATTTCCAACAGAGAGAGGCTTACAAACAACCTTGTCAATCAGGAAAACTCTGCAAGTGACCCAATTTGGGGTCTTAACCTTTTCCAAGCACATTTGCTTAAGCTAATGGCATGACTGTGGTGGCCCTCAGGGAAATATCAGTGCCCATATCCCTCCCACACCTGCCCATCAGAATGGGCAGGGTGGGGAAGATAGCACAGGTGACAGGTGTACCAGAGACAGACTGGAGAAGAGGCTTCCAAATCCGCCTAAACTTCCCAGTGTGCAGCAGTTCCCTGGCCAACAAATAAGAGAACAAGGCACCCAGAAGGAAGTCCAGTAGCTCTCCCTGCTCCATGGGTCCTCTGACACCCCAGAATATGCCATGATAAGCCTGGGTGTCTCGGAGGAGGATGTAAGTGCACCCCAGGGCTCCTCTGACCTTTCTTTGTTACCAGACAAGACAACCCTGAGAGGCAGTGCCAGCTCTCACCTAACTGGGAAAAAAGCTTGCCTGAGGACAGACAGTGAGATGGATTCCTGGCCTCCAAGGCATTACCCTCTTCTAAATGACAACAAGATACATGGGGCCTGGGGCCCAAGAAACCAGACACCCCCACTTTGTGAAGCCAGCCCACGACCATCCTCACTGGCCCTGGGCGCTCTGCACTTGGCAAAGATGAGGAGGACAAACACAGCAGATGTCACTAGCAGGAGGGAAGTATGTCCACCACAATTCCCACTTTGGTACTGCCCTGGTGGTCCAGTGGTGAAGAATCTGCCTGCCAATCCAGGGGACATGGTTTCGATCCCTGGTCTGGGAATATCCACCCGGAAACTAAGCTCATGTGTGACCACTACTGAGCCCATGCTCAGAAACAAGAGAAACCACTACAATGAGAAGCCCACATACCACAAATAGAACAAACCACATCTCACCAGCTCACAGCAACTAGAGACAAGCCTGTGCAACAATGAAGACCTGGCACAACTTCCTTCCCTCTAAATAAAACAAACAAACAAAAAAAAACAAAAAGACCAAATCAACCAACCAGAAAAAAATGCCCACATTGTTCACAAAGCCTGTTTCACCTTGAGGTTCACACATGCCTTTTGCAGAACCTCCCAGAACAACCCAACCTGCCCTAGCCACTTTAACCATCAGGACCCTAAGCTCTTTAGTTTTTATCAGAAAAATCACCTTTTCTTAGGGTGCCTGCAGTGGTTAGGTCCTTAAGTGTTAAAAGAAGTACCTCTAACATCTGGTCAACCTCCAACATTGCATTACTTCTGTGTTGTTGGCTCAGTCAATGAATTAACTGCAGAGTGCCTTTATAAGATAATAACTTCAAAAGAGAGAAAGAGAGAGTACTTGATCTGTTGTGGAGTTCTACATGGAATCTGAATCTCCTGCATTGCAGGTGGTCTGCATTGCACCCGACTGAGACACCAGGGAAGCCACAAACATAAAACAGTAGAAAATTGCTCTTTTCAGAGATACAAATCAGATTGTTTATATACTTACTCTTGGAAAGAAAATAATGACAAAACATGGCAGTATATTATATTAAAAAGCATAGATATTACTTTGTTAACAAAGGTCTGTCTAGTCAAGGTTATGGAAAAACATCTTTTATGGATGTGAGAATTGGACTATAAAGAAAGCTGAGCACAGTAGAATTGATGCTTTTGAACCCTGGTGTTGGAGAAGAGTCTTGAGAGTCCCTTGGACTGCAAGGAGATCCAATTAGGCCATCCTAAAGAAGATCAGTCCTGAGTGTTCATTGGAAGGACTGATGTTGAAGCTGAACCTTCAATAATTTGGCCTCCTGATGTGAACACCTGGCTCGTTTGAAAAGACCCTGATGTTGGGAAAGATTTGAAGGCAAGAGGAGAAGGGGATGACAGAAGATGAGATGGTTAGATGGCATCACCGACTCAATGGACATGGGTCCGGTAAACTCTGGAAATTGGTCTACAGAGAAGCCTGGCATCCTGCGGTTCATGGTGTCTCAAAGAGTCAGACAAGATGCAGTGACTAAACTGAACTGAGGGATGGAGACAGATGAGAATGGTGAGATTAAACAGAGAAGAATGTAAGCTCTGCAGGTGGTGCAGCGGTAAGGAACCCACCTGCCAATACAGGAGACATAGGACCTCTGGGTCACAGGTTCAATCACACAGGCTCAACCTCTGGGTTGGGAAGATCCCCTGGAGAAAGGAATGGCAACCCACTGCAGTATTCTTTCCTAGAGAATCCCATGGACAGAGGAGCCTGGTGGGCTACAGTGCATGGAGTCGCAAAGAGTCAGACATGACTGAGTGACCAAGCAGAGAAAGATACACATTATTGATTTAAGAACACGATTTTAAAAGCACTCACAGGACTTCCTGGGCATTCCCAGTCGTTAAGGAGTCCTAGTGGCTAAGACTCCTTGCTCCCTATGCAGGGAGCCCAGGTTCAATCCCTGCTCAGAGGACTAGGTCCCACATGCTGAAACTAAAACCTGGCACAGCCAAACAAATGAATATTTTTTTTTAATTAAAAATATAACAGTATGAAGTTTTAAAAGTCTTTTCTATGTGAATCATCATGATTTAAAGCAGGAATTCACCATGTGCCAGGTGACAGCAATGATCCTAATATTAACTGGTTCCCTAGTTTGTAAAATTCACCAGTTTACAAAATTCCATCATCAGTTCAGTTCAGTCACTCAGTCGTGTCTGACTCTTGGTAACCCCATGAATCACAGCACCCTTCTAAGCAAAAACCATTTCAGAGATTTCTAATTGGCAAAATAATACCTCCCTGTGTTCATGCTCTGTCACTCACTCCTGTCGGACTCTCTGTGACCCCATGTTCTGTAGCCTGCTGATCTCCTCTGTCCATGAGATTCTCCAAGCAAGAATACAAGAGTGGGTTGCCATTTCCTCCTCCAGGGGATCTTCCAAACTAAGAGATCAAACCTCTACCTTGTGCAATGGCAGACAGATTCTTTACCACTGAGCCACCCGCGAAGCCCAAATAATACCTACAGACAGCATTAAAATTTAATATAAAACTAGTTAAAATTTTTAAAAATAGTTGTTTGTTATTCAAAGTGTGTTTGTGTATGTGTGTATTTAAAGCATCTAAACCAACCACTTGTTTTGGTTTTCTAATGTGTGATAAATATTACTTAGATTCCTAAGCTCAGTCACTCAGTTGTCTCTGAGTCTTTGTGACCCCAAAGCTCACCAGGCTCCTCTGCCCGTGAGATTTTCCAGGCAGGAATACGAGAGTTGGTTGCCATTTATTTCTCTATGTTACTTAGGTCACTAAGCCCTTCCAAACTAGATAATCATTCTGCACACCTGTCACTTAAAAGGAACCCAAGTATGAGTAAAAGTGAGAGTCTACATTGTGGGCTCCTATCCACCCTTTAGTGTCCAAATCTGAGCAGATACCTGCTTTCCCCCACCAGCAAGCCGGCCCTAGGGCCTCATCTCACTTTTCCCACAACTAGTTCTCATGGCTTGTGCTCTGAATAGAACTCAGATCTTCTTGTTTTCAAATGCTTACATATGTTCCTCAAATTCAGAACAAGCCTCTGAAGATATGGAAGGATGTCCCACCTCACTCCCATAGGCAGAAATGTCTATTTCAAACAACAAAAGCATCTGTCACCTATCCCATCCACAAAAGGAGCAAAAACAAACTTCATGAGGCACTTACGTTCTGCCTCAAAACTTCCGGGGCAAGTAATGGATTATGATGAGCTACACACACACACACACACACACACACACAACACACACACACACATGTGCACACATGCAAACTTGGGTACAAAGGTGTCACAGTGCAGCACTGTCTGCCACACAAATACTTTCGAAGCACCATAAAAACATCCATGTCCAGAGGATCTATTATACACCCAGTAGACCATCCAGACCACAGAGCATGGTGGGATCGCTAAGACAAGTCATGAGTCAGACCTTAGGGTGCTGAACGTGGAAGAAACTGCACTTTCATGTTTAAACACACAAGCACCTGTCTGAAGGAAACCAAAGAGCATAGTACTGACACAGCCAAGGGAGGGGATGCAGATAATGTGGGAGGAAGACTGATGGATTTCATGCAATTCCCTTTTGAAAATGAATATTGAGACTTGTCTGGTGGTTCAGTAGCTAAGAATCTGTGCTCTGAATGCAGGGCAGCCTGGGATGTATCCCAGGTCAGGGAACTAGATCCCAGGTGCTGCAACTCAGACCCAGCATACCCAAACAAATAAATAAATAAATATATATATATATAGATAGATAGATAGATAGATAGATAGATAGATACTTAACAACATCAAGAAAAGTGAATGTTTTCCCATGTCCACATGTCACTCTCAGTACTGGCAAATGGAGAATAAAAAGTCACATTTGGAGAAAACTGTAGCTGGCATTTAGACAGCCGCCCCTTAAGAGTGGTTATTTTGACCACTGAGCAGTAAGCAAACCCTTTGGGGGCACTGCTTAGAACCCTTTGGGCTTCAAACCTGCTGTGACTCCTGCGAACAAAACACAAAAAACTCCAAGAGCTTCTCCTCTTTAAAAGTGCAGAGATCTTTAAGGTGACCCCAAAGAAATGATACACCACGACAGTATCTCTCAGGTTCCCTCCACTCAAAAGGGCTCGGAGTGGTCATGTGGGGGCATTAATTTTCTCATTTACGAGAACAATCACCTATTTCATGGAGCAATGAGACTGCTCCATTAATGTGGCAAAGAATGAAACTTTCCTTTTCCCCGTTCTGAACCTCCTTTTCGGACGCTACTTTGGATGCTATATAAATATAGTTTATCTATATACTTCTTTGATGGCTCAGATGATAAAGCGTCTGCCTATAATGTGGGAGACCTGGGTACAATCCCTGGGTCGGGAAGATCTTCTGGAGAAGGAAATGGCAACCCACTCCAGTACTCTTGCCTGGAAAATCCCATGGACGGAGGAGCCTGGTAAGCTACAGTCCATGAGGTCCCAAAGAATTGGACACGACTGAGAGACTTCACTTTCAATTTTCACTTTCATATATGTATATATATATATATAGATAGATAGATAGATAGATAGATAGATAGATAGATAGATAGATAGATAGACAGATAGATAGACAGATCTATTTTGGGATATGTCTTCAAGTCCGTACTAAACACTGGAGTACATGGGCTCAACTTATTAAAATTTACAGCCAATCTTGGAAAAGACTGGACTAATTATGTTAAAAAGGGCAGGTCAACACTGCACTCTGAATAAGCCACCTGTGAAATACCAAGTCTAGGATAATTTCTGTATATAAAAGCAGTCATAGGCATTTCTTGTCTGTGCGGTACTAAAGACTCTGGTGGCATCACTTTGGGGCCTTGAGTTTGATCTCTGGTCAGGGAACCAAGATGTTCCAAGAATTCCATGGAATGCTCCAGGCAAGAACACTGGAGTGGGTTCCCTACTCTAGGGGATCTTCCCAACCCAGGGATCAAAGCCAGATGTCCCACATTGCAGCGGGGTTATTTCCCAGATGAGCCACAAGGGAAGCCCGCAAATACTGCAATGGGTAGCCTATCTCATCTCCATGGGATCTTCCCAACCCAGGAATTGAATCAAGGTCTCCTGCATTGCATGGACTTCCCTGGTGGCTCAGAAGGTAAAGTGTCTGTCTACAATGCAGGAGACCGAGGTTCGACCCCTGGGTTGGGAAGATCTGCTGGAGAAGGAAATGGAAATCCACTTCAGTATTTTTGCCTGGAAAATCCCATGGACAGAGGGGCCTAGTAGGCTACAGCCCATGGGGTCTCAAAGATTCAGACATAATTGAGCGACTTCACTTAGCCCAGCTTCACTCCTGCATTGCAGGCAGATTCTTCACCAGCTAAGCCACAATGGAAGCCCAAGAATACTGGAGTGGGTAGCCTATCCCTTCTCCAGCAGACCCTCCCAACCCAGGAATAAAACAGGGGTGCACTGTATCATGGGCAGATTCTTTTTCAGCTGAGCTACCAGTGAAGCAAGCAAGTTATGTAGCCAGCATGGCCAAAAACAATCACCAACACCTCCAAACTGACCAGTAGGACAATTCTAGTTCTTGTGTGTAAAGGCATCACATCTCCAATTTCTCTCTCTGATCCCCTCAAATTACCCCAAAATCCTATTCACAATTAGCTTTTGAATTGAGTACGCTTGCCCACCCCAGAGCCTGGACATGGATGTCTGTTTACATCATTCCACATTAACATAAGACCTGAAAATCTGGTAGCCTGACCCCTCGTGTTAAAAATGGCCCATGATATTTTGCTTCATTCAGAGCATCAGCTATTGCCAGGGATAAGATTTAAGAAATTAAAATCACTTCATAAATAAAAAATTAACACTCAGCAGCAATGAAAGAAGAAATCTTTTCAAAACTGACCTTACAGCTCCAGAAACTCCACTCAATATTCTGTGACAAGCCAGGAAAAAGTGAAGTCACTCAGTCATGTCCAACTCTGTGCAACCCCATGGCCTGAAGCCTACCAGGCTCCTTCATTCATGGAGTTTTCCAGGCAAGAATATTGAAGTGAGTTGCCATTTTCTTCTCCATGGAATCTTCATGATCCAGGGATTGAACCCGGGCCTCCTGCATGGCAGGCAGACACTTTATTGTCTGAGCCAACAAACAAGCACAGGAAAATAATTATTAAAAAAAAAAGTAGATATAAATATATAACTGAATCACTTTGCTGTATACCTGAAACCAACACAACATTAACTATTAAGTTAACTATGTTATTGTTCAGCTGACAAGTTGTGTCTGACTCTTTTCAGTCCCATGGATTGCAGCACACCAGGTGTCTTGGTCCTTCATAACCTACCAGAGTTTGCTCAAACTCATGTCCAGTGAGTTGGTGATGCCATGAACCATCTCATCCACTATTGTCCACTTCTTCTCCCACCTTCAGTCTTTCCCAGCATCAGGGTATTTTCCAATGAGTCAGCAGTTTGCATCAGGTGGCCAAAGGATTGGAGCTTTAACTAAGTTAACTATACTTCAACATAAAACTAGTAATAAAAAGTAATCTTTTAAATTTGTGATGTTGGATTCATCCTTAACCACTAGATGAATCACTTTTGTAATTCCTAAGTGTACACAGTCACACACATATGCCCAGACACACACATGTTGACACTAGGACTGCCACAGTTGACACAGGGCAGCCAACAGTCTGCATGCTTTGCTGGCCTGCTCATCTCTGTCTGTAAACAAGGCTTGACACTCAGGTCTTATCTTTTCACCACCAGCTTCAGTATATTACGCGACCCCTTCACCAGGCAGATGGCCTTCTTTCTAAACCCAGACAGACCAATGTCATTGATGACCATAATTGCGTATCTGGACAGCAGTTTGTCCATGGCTGCAGCTTTGCTCCCTTATTTGACCTGAAATTCAGAAAGAGGGTGCATGAGCCTCCCCCCACCCTCAAAGAGCAAACCAGTCCCCAGGATGCAAACAGGAGGATGTGTCGGTGACAGCTCTGTGCCACCTCCGGGTTCTCAGACTGGCTTCAGGACAACCCAGAAGTGAAGGTATCCATCTTGGGCCCTGATTCCCTGTAGGAGACCAGGGATGCACCCCTCTTCTGGTCTGTAGCCCTCATCTAGTCTGTATCTGCAAGGCCTAATGCTTACAGAAGGGATAGCAGAATATGCGAACACTCAAAAATATACCAGAATAGGGGATCCAGACAGACCCCTTCACTTTCTGGATCTCCTTCCCACACAAAAAAAAAAAAAAGAAAGAAAGAAAAAGAAAAAGAAAGAAAGAAACAAGAAAAAAAATATGACTGTTTTAAAATTATTGACTAGTTATTTCTCACCAATCAATCCTGCACCTAGAGCTTTCCTGGGGGTCCCATGGTTAAAAATCTGCCTGCCAACACAGTAGACATGAGTTAGATCCCTGGTCAGGAAAGAGTCCACAAGCCACAGTGCAAGTAAGCTTGTACATAACAACCACTAAGCCTGGGCTCCAGAGTCCGGGTGCTGCAACTACTGAGCCCATGTGTTGCACTACTGAAGCCTGTGTGCTCTAAAGCCCATGTTCCACAATGAGAGAAACCATCACAATGAGAAGCCCACATGCTGCAAGTGGACACGGGCCCTGGTTGGCTACACTTGGAGAAAGCCTACACATATCAACAAAGACCCCCAAGAGCCAAACATATATATATATATATATATATATATATATATATTAAGTCCTGCACCTAGGACTTTTTCTGTAACAGCTTTCTTTTAATGTTTTCTTTATTAAAAAAAAATTTTGTAACAGCTTTATTTAGCTATAACTCAAATCAACATCAATCCCCCCCCATGTACATATGAATGAATGAATGGACTGTTAGTTGTACTCAGAGTGGTCCAACTTTCACCACCCACCCAGTTGAGAACAGGCTTCCTAAGCCTAGAAGAAACCTCATTCCTGTCAGCAGTCACTCTCCATACCTCCCAGGCCCTGGAAACCATGTGTGTGCCTTGGATATACCCTTGTGGACACCTGATATACACAGAGTCATACAACAGATAGCCTTTTGTGTCTGGCTTCTTTCACTCATGATGTGTTTCCCTGGTGCATCCCTATTGACCTCTGTTTGGAGACTCCATTCCTTCTTATGGCTGAGTGATATTCCATTATACCAATCGACCACATTTGATTTATCTGTTTATCAGTGAAGGATATATTTACATTGTTTCTACTGTTTGGCTATTGAGCCAGTTCAGTTCGGTCACTCAGTCATGTCTGACTCTTTGCAACACCATGGACTGCAGCACGCCAGGCCTCCTTGTCCATCATCAATGCCTAGAGCTTACACAAACTCATGTCCTTTGAGTCAGTGATGGCATCCAATCACCTTATCCTGTGCTATCCCCTTCTGCCAACTTCAGTCTTTTTCAGCATCAGGGTCTTTTCCAGTGAGTCAGTTCTTTTCATCAGGTGGTCAAAATATTGGAGTTTCTGTTTTAATATTAGTATTTCCAATGAATATTCAGGACTGATTTCCTTTAGGATGGACTGGTTAGATCTCCTTGCAGTTCAAAGGACTCTTAAAAGCCTTCTCCAACACCTTCTCCAACACAAAATATTTACAGGTCAAAGCATCAATCTTCAGTTCTCAGCTTTCTTTAGAGTTCAACTCTCACATCCATACATTTATCAGGACCCATGAATACTTGTATACACATGCTTGTGTGTGAATATATGTCCTCATTTCCCTTGGGTGCAAAACTACAAATAGAAAGCCAGGGTCATATGGTAACTAGAGTAAACATTTTCAAGACCTGCTAGACTGCTTTTCTTAAAGAAAAAAAAAGTATGTATATATATATATATTTAATATATAAATATATATAATATTTAATTATATTTAATATTATATATATATGTATAATTTCACTGTGCTGGATCTCAGTTGCAGCATGTGCCATCTATAGTCTTCTTCATGGCATAGAGTCTTAGCTCTGGGAATTGGGATCTATCTCCCTGACCAGGGGATTGAACTGATGTATGTAAAGCACTCCCTACTCAAGAGTTATACACAGTATGTATATAAGTTTATTAATTGACTTCTGAAAAGGATTTTGCAACTTTTATGCTGAGAATTTTCAATCTGTAAGTCCTAAACCCAACTTTTCTTATATAGTAATAATCCAACTAAGCATTCAGTAAGCATCAATTAACCAACCTACTTTCAGTACCAGTGCCCTGCAAAATGTATGATGTGCTTAGTTTTTCAGTCATCTCTGACTCTTTGTGACCCCATGGACTGTAGTCTGCCAGGCTCCTGTATCCATGGAGAGCTGCAGGCAAAAATACTGGAGTGGGTAGCCATTTTCTCCCTCCAGGGGATCTACCAAACTCAGGGATTGAACCCAGGCCCCCTGAATTGAAGGCAGTTTCTTTACACTCTGATCCACCAGGGAACCCCAAGAATACTGGAGTGGGTAGGCAATCCCTTCTCCAGCAGATCTTCCCAACCCAGGAATCGAACAAGGGTCTCCTGAAGTGCAGGTGGATTCTTTACCAGCTAAACTATCAGAAAAGCCCTATGACCCATGAATCAATTCCAGCCAGCTAGGACTTCCTGGTGGTCCAGTGACCCGTGGTGGATTCATGTGGATGTATGGCAAAACCAATACAATGTTGTAAGGTAATTAGCCTCCAGTTAAAGTTAATAAAATTATTTTTTTATGTGAAGAAAATTGAATTAAAAATAAAACAAAATAAAACAAACAAACAAACAGAAACACAACTCCATATTCCCAATATAGCGGGCCTGGTTCCCATCCCTGGTCAGGAAAATCCCACATGCTAGATGGTGTATCCTACCCTCCCCCTGCAAAAAATCGAGTCACCTGTCTTTTTTTTTTTTGGGGGGGGGACAGTAATTAAAATTTTACTGGAATACAACTACACCCATTTATTTATACAGTGCTACTGGAGAGAATGGAACAGTTTGGGGCCCATAAAACCATAAACATTTACTATTTGGCTTGGTACTAAAAATATAAATAAAATTTAAAAATTTAAAAAATAAAAATTGATGAACCCTGTTCTACAGCAAAAAGGCATTCTTTTTACAAACTGCTAGGAAAAATAGCAAAATAATATGAATGCTTATGTATAGTTTTGGAAGTTTGTTTTGCTCCCACTATATACCAGGGCTGACCTGGAAATCAATTCCAATCCTTACCAGTACTAAAGCAAGGAAACATTCCTCCTCTGGGAGTCAC
Source organism: Capra hircus (assembly GCF_001704415.2). Taxonomy (NCBI): domain Eukaryota; kingdom Metazoa; phylum Chordata; class Mammalia; order Artiodactyla; family Bovidae; genus Capra; species Capra hircus. The sequence goes on along the minus strand of NW_017189563.1, from coordinate 143,753 downwards.
AGAGCTGGAAATGAAGCCACTGACAGGCTCATGGATGAAACCACACAGTACTTGGACTTGTTTCTCCACCTGGACCTGAGAACAACTCCTTAGGGTAACAGAGCCAGTTATTTATTGTGAGTTGATACCACAAACAAAATGACTACTCCTTACAGAACTATGGAGCAATTCATTTAGCTAACAACCAGTTTCAAATTCTAGACAATTTTCATCCCAACATAATGACAGATCTCAACATTAATAAGCTTCCATCTGGCCAAGATTACACACCCACCCAGAAAAAAGCAAGGTGATAGATACATTCTGGAGAGCTTAGATTTTGTCATGGCCGAAGTGGGAGACCCAGGGGCTGTTTCCTATTGGAAAGTTGTTGATCAGTTAACTGAGATGGGTGGGAGGTGGGAGTCATGGAGAGGGGGAAAAATGGAGTGAGCAACAGGGGAAATAACTTAAAAGACTGGCGAGGCAGTGATGAAGGCTGCCCACGCAGAAAACAGACCCATGAACAGCAGAGGACATAACCCTTGGGCTTCCTGGATAAAGAGGATGAAGGAGCAGGTTCAGTTTAGTCTCTCAGTCGTGTCCGACTCTTTGCAAACCCATGAACTGCAGCACTCCATGCCTCACTGTCTATCTCCAACTCCCGAAGTCCAACCAAATCCATGTCCATTGTATTGCTGATGCCATCCAACCATTTCACACTCTGTCATCCCTTTCTCCTCCTGCCCTCAATCTTTCCCAGCATCAGAGTCTTTTCAAATTAATCAGCTCTCTATATCAGGTGGCCAAAGTATTGGAGTTTCATCTTCAACATCATGGAGGAGAAAGAAGGGGTGTGTGTCCCAAAAGAGACATCAACCAGACAGGTACAGTCCTTTTGAATCTGAGCAACATAAGAAAGACTTTAGGTGAAACCATGATGATGGAGGAACTGCAGGATTTTAGGACAGGTTCTGAAGGCATCACTTTCTACAGCAACCCATCACCTATAATGACTTGGCCATGACCTGGTGGGGTTTTCTTTCTTATCCCCACAAACTGTTGCATGAAAGACTCTCTTAAAGTGCTGTCATTAATGTTTGGCTAAGGGACTTGCCTGGTGGTCCAGTGGCTAAGACTCTGTGCTCCCTAATACAGGGTGAGGGGTTCAATCCCTGGTCAGGGAACTAGATCCCATGTGCCATAACTAAATATTCTAAATGCTACAATGAAGACAGAAGATCTTCAATGAAGATCTTGCTTGGCCAAATAAATTAAAAACATTTGAACAAAGGTCTGGCTTCACACTGAAGCCCAGAGCATATTGTGTTGCTTCCCTTCATCGGCAAAGACTTCCCAGCTCCTTCTCCAGCCACAAAGACTGCATTTCAAGGCAGCCCATTTGTCTCACCCTAATCACACTCCACCTACACTCCCAGCAGAAATGGTTCCAGGTTTGAGAGACAGAGTAGATGGGGATCTTTGATCTCCTCAGCTTCCTCACCAAAACAAAACATTTATCCAAAATTTTTCTCATTCATGGTGAAGAGAGTTGCAAATGAGGCAGCTTTGAAGACCTCTGGTCTGTATTCTTGACCCCATCAAAATTCTCCCATGGAGAAGAGTTCATTAGGCTTGAACCTGGTAAAGCACAGACCTGAGGAAGGACATAGGGACCCAGGAATATGGCTCTGCCTGCCAGCTGTGTATAGTGTATCATATCTTACATATGATGAGTTGTGCCTTGAGTGAAGCATGCATTTCAGACAGATACACTGCTTCCATCGCCATCCTCTGTTTAACAGTCAACAGAGTGCTGGGCATGGCCAGTTGCAGAAGGCACTGTCTTCAGGAGCCACAAATGGAGCAATCCTGTCTTATATACCCCAGGCAAATTTCTCAGCATCCCTTGCTCTAGTTCTGAAAAATAAAAAAAAATCCTGTACAAAGAGACAAGCAGGAAAGGATAAAGGAATCCACACCCACCCACAATGCCTGTCCATGAGCACCAGTCAGAAGGAAAGCCCCAAGCTCACTTGCCAGGTTGAATATTTCGGTTTGGATTATTCACTGGAATTCTGCTTGCAAAACTCCTCTTGAGGTCCTCATTGAGGTCCAAAAATGAGGAGACTCTCTTGCTGTCCCTATGGAAAGATTTATTCTTGAAACAGCAACAGGTAGGGAAGAGGTGGGAAAAAAAAAAAAAGACAGAAATTTGAAGTCTTTTTTGGAAGCAAGCTTTTGTATTTCATTCATTGGATGTTACAGATGATAGAAGATGTTCATCCACGAAGGCCGGGGGACTCTCAATTCTCGTGGGAGTCAAGCCCTACTTGCTAAGTGACTGGCTCAGGGCAGTGGGGATGAGAGGGGAAAGGCTCGGGACTGGAGATGAAAGACCTTCCCTGGACAGCAACTTGAGAGGCCCAGCACAAATAGGGGTGGGCATTCGATGGGAGGGGTTGCAGACCCAGGCCCTGTCTGAAGAATGTCAATTTGGTGAGTGCAGCGCCCTGGCAGGGGAGCTGTTAAGGATAAGTCCAGAAAGAGGAATATTAGGAATTTGACTTTGAGTTTCAGAAGCCTGAGGGATATCCTGGAGGCAGCGTTGATGTGGAGGGGTGGGTGGCTCTCAGAAGGCCCGAAATGGAAACAGAGGAATGACCCTGTATCATGTGAGCAAATGCATCTAGCAGCTTCATCCTTTAAGAAAGTGAAAGTGAAGGCTCTCAGTTGTGTCTGGCTCTTTCCTACCCATGGACTGTAGCCCACCAAGCTCCTCTGTCCATGGGATTCTCCAGGCAAGGATACTGGAGTGGGTTCCCATTTTCTTCTCCAAGGGATCTTTCCAACCCAGGAATCAAACCCAGGTATCCCACATTGCAGGCATATGATTTAACCTCTGCACCACCAGGGAAGCCCTTAAATATAAGAATACAATGTCTCAGAAAACCTACTATAGAGACATAGAGCTTCAGATCCAAGTACTAACATTGAAGATATCAAGGGAGGAAAGGAAGCCACGTTGAAATAAGAAGGGGCAGCAGGAGGGAGACGGGGGATGAAAGAGGTGGACTTACAGATGTCTCCTGCCACATACAGATACCCAGGCCTTATGGGAATTTACCCTGGGCCTCCAGAGAAGGAAAGACTGGAACTTGGTCCTACCACAAATCAGATCAGACCAGAACCAGGATTCAAGTTCTCTGCCAAGAGGAGATCAGTCTCCAATCCTCAGCTCAGGCTGAGGGCCCTTTGACCAGATTGCTGCATCCAGGACCGAGGGACTAGAAAAACAGGGAAGGATAGGAAGGGTTAAGGAGAGGAAACAGGGAGAGAAGGGGATAGATGTCAATAAGGTCTCTTGTTCCTTATCAGTTGGGGGCACTCTAGGCAGTTGTCCATGCCAGGAGGAGACCACGGACAAAAGGGTCCCAGTTGGAGCCACTGGGGCTGTTCCATTGACAGGCAAGCTGGCCTCTGAGCACCTCGAGTGGTCAGGATGTCAGTTGCAGTGAAGAAGAGTCCTACGAGAGGGGCCATTTGTTTCAGGAAGGAGGACCCCTTCCAGAGCCTGAAACTTGGCTCTTGTCTAACACTCAGAAATGAATTGTCTGAGGAGACACATGTGCTGGTAAAGCAAGATATTTTATTGGGAAAGGGCACCCGGGTGGAAGGGTAAGGGAACCCAGGAAAACATCCTTTAGATAGACAGAAAAAAGCATCTCTCTCACCCAGAACAGATCACAGATCGGCAGTGGCCCAAGCCAACACAAGGCAGGGAATATGAACATAAGCAAGGACCCAGTCAGCTGAGAATGCAGGTCAAGGGACATACTCAATGGCTATCAAAGGGTCACCACAGGAAATGGGTGTGCAGTAGAGGTCAGATGTGGAGCTTTGAATGATGTGGAAAATTGCAACCACCAGATATCAGAACAGAAGGAGGAGGAACATTTATGTGCAGAATACAATTTCAAAGGCCATCTGTCACACTCATGACTTGTCAGCTATGACTAGGAAGCCATCCAGAGTAGAGCATAAGATAGCACTGGTTTCTGCAAGCCAGAACATTCATTGATGTCACCTCCCCAGTCACACTTCTGAGTTCCCTTGTCTCTGAAGAGAGAGGTGAGTCATCAGGAAAAGGATGCAATTGCAAAGCAGTTAGAGAGCATACCTCTGGTAACAGAAAAGCCTGTTGAAAAAATAAAAATAGAAAACCTCCACAAATTGTGTCCAGACTTGCACGTACTCTCATCATTTGCCTCTGTGTCCTTGTACAATCCCAGGGAGTATCTTATCCCTGATCTGTGGAATTCAAGCTTTTCAGGAGTTCTCAGTTCACTCAGGCAGTTGTGTCCAACTCTTTGGAACCCCATGGACTGCAGCACACCAGGCCTCTCTGTCCATCACCAATTCCTGGACATTGCTCAAACTCATGTCCATTGAGTCAGTGATGGCATACAACAGTGTCATTCTCTTTCACCCTTTCTCTTCATGGCTTCAATCTTTCCTAACATCCAGGTCTTTTCCAATGAGTCAGTTATTCATATCATGTGGCCAAAGTATTTGAGTTTCAGCTTCAGCATTGGTGTCAGGGGCCAGCGTGAGGAATTCTGCCCATGGCAAAGGTCATGAGGAAGGAGGCTTGGCATACACAAAGATGTGATCAAGCCTCAGGAAACCCCCTGTTCCTGAGCATCTACCCCCAAACCAGAGTCTGTTTTATGTTCTCACCTACACCTCTGACTTTACAGGGGGCTCTCCCCCATAACCGTTTCTTTTGGAGAAGGAGTAAACATGCAGCTCCAAGGCAATAAAAAAAATTCCTGAGTGTGACAAGAGTGTTTCAGCTTACAGACTTCTTAGGGGCTCAGTCTTCTTCATGGTCCAACTTTCACATCCACATGACTACAGGAAAAACCTTAGCTTTTATAGATATACCTTTGTGGGCAAAGTAACATCTCTGCTTTTTAGTACACTGTGTAGGTTTGTCATAGCTTTTCTTTCAAGGACCAGTGGCTCTAGAAACATTTTTAAGAAGGAAGTCCCATGATATTCCAATTTTGAAGTGCACTCTTTTTTTTTTATTATTATTTTTATTTTCTTAAAGAGATGGAACTGTTCACTGATTATTTTTCAGTACAACCAGGAAAGAAAACGGTAATGAATTTGATATGACTGACCTTGGCTTCCCAGGTGGGCACTAGTGGTAAGGAACCTGCCTGCCAATGTAGGGGATATAGAGACATGGGTTTGATCCCTGAATTGGGAAGATGCCTTGGAGGAGGGCACAGCACCCCATTCCAGTATTTCCGAACTGGAGAATCCCATGTACAGAAGAGCCTAGTGGGCTATGGTCCAGAGGTTCACACAGAGTCATACACGACTGAAGCAACTTTAGCACAGCACACATGTCCTGAGTGTCAGCTGACCATTCCGTAGCGGGGGTGGGGGGGTGGGGGGTGGGGGAGGTGTCAGTTTTTAACCAAACAGCACAAAACATACTCAATGGCAATTTGAGTCACAACTGTGCATGAAATTTGTCTTGAACACTTAAAATCTCCTCAACTCCCTGGTGTTTTACTAGAACCACTTTCCAAAGAAAAGCACTCTTTGATCTTGTCTCTTTTTTGTCTCTCATCATGACATTCCATTTTCCCATAATGTGCCTTGAACATTCCATGAAAAAGTGAAAATCAAGCGTGCAGTACTTATGATAGCAAATAATGAGTTAATGGGACTTATGATGGCACAGCCTATCAATATTTGGCATCCCCTTAAGGAAAATAGTTTCCATATTTTTGCCTGGAAAAGTCACTGAAATATCTGTTTGGAAAGAAAACTATGTGGTTTTTGTTTTAGATCTTTAGTACATATATTAAGAAAGCTGAACAAACTCAGCTGTGTACAAATTCTCCAAACAACCAATAAAACTTCAACTAGAGAGGAAATGTACTTTCCCTGTGCTTGACAAATTGTATCTTGAGAAACAAGAAATGTGGTAATGACCTCCACATGTTAAAAAAAAAAGAAAAGAAAAGAATAAACCCCCAAATACACATCATACATTTCTGATTCAGATAAGCAAGTAAGCATTTAGTCCTGCACATAAGAACATAAGGGTGTGCTCTGAAGTCTCTAACACCCTCCCTCTACTCATCATCAAGGTGAGCACAACATCATAAGTGGTTCCAAGACCAAGAAAGGCAGACACATAGCCTGGACAAGGGAACAGAGCCAGGCTGATGAACAGAGCAGGGCAATGAGATGTCTGAAACACCTGGAGGTACCAGAGGCTGCAGTTAGCAACCAGAAATCCACAGAGAAACAGGAAAGAAACTTACTGTTTAAGGAGATCTTTTAAGAAACAGAGTGTGTTGTCTTCCCTGGTAGTCCAATGGATAGAAATTGTTTGCCAATGCATGGGAGACAGGTTCAAGCCCTGATCTGGGAGTATCTCACATGCTACAGAGTAATTGGTCTCATGAGCCGCAACTATTGCACCTGTGGCCTAGAGCCTGGGAGCCACAACCATTGAGCCTATGCCCTGAAAGTATGGAAGCCTTAATACCCTGGAGCCCATGCTCTGCAACAACAAAAGCTGCAAGAATGAGAAGCCTGTGCACCACAACTGAAAAGTAGCAGTGTTAGTCACTCAGTCATGACTGACTCTTTGTGACCCCATGGATTATAGCTTGCCAGGCTCCTCTGACCGTGGGATTCTCCAGACAAGAATACTGGAATGGATTACCACAACCTCCTCTTAGGGATCTTCCCAACTCAGGGATGGAATCGAGTCTCCTAAGTTGCAGGCAGATTCTTTACTGTTTAAGCTACCAAGGGAGCCTATCACAACTGCTAGGTAGCCTGTACTCTCTGTGACTACAGTAAGCCCTTGTCCAACAAGGAAGACCCAGCACAACCCAAAATAAATACGTTAATTGCTTTTCAGTCACTGAGTCGTGTCCAACTCTTTGCAGCCCCATGGACTGCAGCACAACATGCTCCCTGTCCTTCACCAACTCCCAGACTTTGCCCACACTCATATCCACTACTTCGGTGATGGTATACAACAATCTCATCCCCTGTCAACGTCTTCTCCTTCTGCTTTCAATCTTTTTCAGCATCAGGGTCTTTTCCAATCAGTCAGCTCTTCCCATCAGGTAGCCAAAATATTGGAACTTCAGTCCTTCCAAAGAACATTCAGGGTTGATCCCTTTTATTTTATTTATTTATTTTTTTTAAGATTTAAAATGTTTTATTTTTTATTTATTTTTTTTTTAAATTTTAAAATCTTTAATTCTTACATGCGTTCCCAAACATGAACCCCCCTCCCGCCTCCCTCCCCATAACATCTCTCTGGGTCATCCCCATTAAGATGGACTTGTTTGACCTCCTTAGAGTCCAAAGGATTCTTAAGAGTCTTCTTCAATAACACAGTTCAAAAGCATCAAATACATAAATAAAATAGTGCAATTTTTTTTTTTTAATGCAAAGGGAAGAACATTTGGATCAGGAGATCAGCGCTAGCAATTCAGAGGCCAAGCAAGACTTGACAGGGAACATGACAGGACTGTTCAGTTCTCAGTCCAGAGCCCACAGAATCCCCAGTGGAAGACAAAGCCCCAAATACGTGTCTGCTCTCCAGCAACGGTGAATATCCAGGGCTACAGAGCTTTGCAGAGTCCTGATACTCAGGGACAGCACAGCACCCTGAAGAACACAGGGCAACCTGTTGAGGGTATGCTGTCTGGAGTGCAACGCTCAGGGGGCATTTTGTGAACACCCTTGTCAGCTGAGTGGAAGGTACAATCCAGGAAAAAGGTGTGCAGGGGACACCAAGGCAAGCCATTCAATATCATGACAATCCAAGTCTGTGCCTAAACCAGAAATGCTAAAGAAGCTGATTGAAAGATTCTATGAAGACCTACAAGAACTTGTAGAACTAATACCCAAAAAAGATACCCTCTTCATTATAGGGACTGGAATGAAAAAGTAGGAAGTCAAGATCCACCTGGAGTATCAGGCAAATTTGGCCTAGGAATAGAGAATGAAGGAGGGCAAAGGCTAAAAAAAATTTTGCAAAGAGAACACACTGGTCATAGCAAACACCCTTTTCCAACAACACAAGGGAAGACTCTACACATGGACATCACCAGATGGCCAACACTGAAATCAGATTGATTATGTCCTTTACAGCCAAAGATGGAGATACTGTATACAGTAAGGAAAAACAAGACGAGGAGCTGATTGTGGCTCAGATCATGAACTCCTTATTGCCAAATTCAGACTGAATTAAGAAAATGAGAAAACCACTAGACCATTCAGGTATAACCTAATAAAACCCCTTATGATTATACAGTGGAAGTGAGAAATAGATTTAAGGGACTAGATCTGACAGACAGAGTGCCAGATGAACTATGGACGGAGGTTCAAGACATTTTACAGGAGACATGGAGTAAGATCATCTCAAAGAAAAATAAATAGAAAAAATCAAAATAGCTATCTGAGAAGTCCTTACAAATAGCTCTAAAAAGAAGAGAAGTGAACAGGAAAGGAGAAAAGGAAAGATATGCCCATTTGAATGCAGAGTTTCAAAGACTAGGAAGGAGAGATAAGAAAGCCTTCCTCAGCGAACAATGCAAAGAAATAGGAACACAATAGAATGGGAAAGGCTAGAGAGCTCTTCAAGAAAATTAGAGATGCCAAGGGAATATGTCATGCAAAGATGGGCATGACAAAGGACACACATAGTATGGACCTAAAAGAAACGGAAGGTATTAAGAAGTGTCAAGAATACACAGAAGGACTGCACAAAAAAGATCTTCACAACCCAGATAGTCACGATGGTGTGATCACTCACCTAGAGACAGACATCCTGGAATGTAAAGTCAAGTGAGCTTTAGGAAGTATCACTATGAGCAAAGCTAATGGAGGTGATGGAATTCCAATTAAGCTATTTCAAATTCTAAAAGATGATGCTGTGAAAACATTGCACTAATTAGTCCAGAAAATTATAGAAACAGCCTTGGCCACAAGAATGGAAAAGTTCAGTTTTCATTCCAATCCCAGAGAAAGGCAATGCCAAACAAAGCTTAAACTACCACATAGTTGTATATATCTCAAACACTAGCAAAGTAATGGTCAAAATTATCCAAGTCAGGTTTCAGTAGTACATAAACTGTGAACTTCCAGATGTTCAAGCTTTTAGAAAAGTCAGAAGAACCAGAGATCAAATTGCCAACATCACTGGAACATCAAAAAGGCAAGAGGGTTCTAGAAAAAAAAAAATCTATTTCTGCTTAATTACTATGCCAAAACCTTTTTTTTAAATATAAATTTATTTTAATTTGAGGTTAATTACAATTTTGTATTGGTTTTACCATACATCAACATGTATCCACCACAGGTATACAAGTGTTCCCATCCTGAACCCCCTCCTTCCTCCCTCCTCATAGTATCCCTTTGGGTCATCCCAGTAAACCAGCCCCAAGCATCCATTATCATGCATTGACCCTGGGCTAGTGACTCATTTTATATATGATACTATGCATGTTTCAATGCCATTCTCCCAATTCATGCTACCCTCTCCCTCTCCCACAGAGTCTTTGGCAGTGTGGGTCACAATAAGCTTTGAAAAATTCTGAAAGAGATGGAAATACCAGACTATCTAACCTGCCTCTTGAGAAATCTGAATGCAGGTCAGGAAGCCAGTAAGAACTGGACATGGAACAACAGATAGGTTACAAATAGGAAAAGGAGTGCTTAGGACTGTATATTGTTACCCTGGGTATTTAACTTATATACAGTGAACATCATAAGAAATGTAGGCTGGATGAAGCACAAGCTGGAATCAAGATTGCTAGGAGAACTATCAATAACTTCAGATATGTACATGACATCATCCTATGGCAGAAAGTGAAGAAGAACTAAAGAGCCTCTTAATGACAGTGAAAGAGGAGAGTGAAAAAGTTGGCTTAAAGCTCAACATTCAGAAAGCTAAGATCATGTCATCTGGTCCAGTCCGTCATGGCAAATAAGTGAAGAAACAGTGGAAACAGAGGATGACTTTATTTTTTGGATTCCAAAATAATTGCAGGTGGTGACTGCAGCCATGAAATTAAAAGATGTTTACTCCTTGGAAGGAAACTAGACAGGATATTAAAAAGCAGAGAACATTATTTTGGCAACAAAGGTCCATTTGTCAAGGCTATGATTTTTCCAGTAGCCATCTATGCATCTGATAGTTAAAGTGTAATGAAAGCTGAGCACTGAAGCATTGATGCTTTTGAACTGTGGTGTTGAAGGAGACTCTTGTGAGTCCCTTGGACTACAAAGAGATCCAACCAGTCCATCCTAAAGGAGATGAGTCCTGGTTGTTCATTGGAAAGATTGATGTTGAAGCTGGAAGTCTAATAATTTGGCCACATGATGTGAAGAGCATACTCATCAGAAAAGTCCCTGAAGCTGGGAAAGATTGAGGGCAGGAGGAGAAGGGAACGATAGAGGATGATATGGTTGGATGGCACTACTGACTCAACGGACATGAGTTTGGGTAAATTCCAGGAGTTGGTGATGGACAGGGAGACCTCTCGTGCTGTGGTTCATGTGGTCTCACAGAGTCTGACATGACTGAGTGACTGAGCTTTGATCCTCATGCTGACTAAAGTGAATTGAATTATCATTTTATTATATACTGTTGTTGGTTGTGTAGATCTTTTTTCTTATTTTGTATTTCTTAACTATATAAGTCCCTTTAACATTTGTTCTAAAGCTGCTTTTGTGGTACTGAATTGTCTTAAATTTTTGCCTGTCTGAACAGCTTCTGATTTTTTCATCAATTTTGAAAGAGACACTTAGGTACAGTAACCTTGAAGGTACATTTTTCGCTTTAAGTCATTTAAATATATTTTGCCATTCCCTCTGTTATTCAGATTTTCTACTGAAAGAACAGTTCTTAAGGGTATGGAGTTTCCCTTGTACGTGGCATGTTGCTTCTCCCTTATTGCTTTTAATATTCTTTCTTTGTGTTTAATCTTGCTTTTTTTATTAGTGTGTGTCTTGCCATATTTCACTTCATGGAAAATAGATTGGGAAACAGTGGAAACAGTGTCAGACTTTATTTTTTGGGGTTCCAAAATCACTTCAGATGGCGACTGCAGTCATGAAATATAAAGATGCTTACTCCTTGGAAGAAAAGTTATGACCAACTTAGATAGCATATTCAAAAGCAAAGACATTATTTTGTCAACAAATGCCTGTCTAGTCAAGGCTATGTTTTTTCCAGTAGTCATGTATGGATGTGAGTTTTGGGCTGTGAAGAAGGCTGAGTACCGAAGAATTGATGCTTTTGAATTATGGTGTTGGAGAAGACTCTTGAGAGTCCCTTGGACTGCAAGGAGATCCACAGTCCATTCTGAAGGAGATCAGCCCTGGGATATCTTTGTAAGGAATGATACTGAAGCTCAAACTCCAGTACTTTTGCCATCTGATGGGAAGAGTTGACTCATTGGAAAAGACTGTGATGCTGGGAGGGATTGGGGGCAGGATGGGAAGTGGATGACAGAGGATGAGATGGCTGGATGGCATCAGTGACTCTATGGACGTGAGTCTAGTCAACCCCGGGATTTGGTGATGGTCAGGGGGCCTGGTGTGCTGCGATTCATGGGATTGCAAACAGTTGGACATGACTGAGTGAATGAATTGAACTGAACTGTCATATTTCTCTTTAGGTTTACCCTGTATGGGGCTCATTGTGCCTCTTGGGCTTGTTTTACTATTTCCTTTTCTCACTGGGGAAAATTTCAGCTCTGGTCTCTTCAAAAAAATTTTCCATAACCTTTCTTCTTCTCACCTACTTCTGGAACCCCTATAATTTGAATATTGATGCATTTAATATTTTACGATATCTCTTTGAGAATATCTTCTGTTCTTTTCATTTTTTCAGTTTACTCTGCTCTTTAGCAGTTATTTCCACAATTTTATATTCCAGCTCACTGACTCATTCCTCTACTTCAGATATTCTGCTATTGATTTATTTCACAGTGTTTTGATTTCAGTAATTATGCTGTTTGTCTGTAAGTTTATTCTTCAACTCATCCAGGGATTTCTTCGTTGAGTCTTGCCCTTTCTGTGTTTTATTTTCAAAGTTGTTGATCATTTTTCTATCGTTTTTCTGATTTCTTCTTCAGTTAGTTTGCCTATTTCCTTTTCATTTCTTTCAACTTCTGTGTTTCAAGCTTGTTCCTTCATTTGTGTAGTATTTGTATGAATTTGTGTAGTATTTACATGTATTTGTATGAATTTTCTGGAGAAGGCAATGGCACCCCATTCCAGTACTCTTGCCTGGAAAATCCCATGGATGGAGGAGCCTGGTAGGCTGAAATCCATGGAGTCGCTAAGAGTAGGACACGACAGAGCGACTTCACTTTCACTTTTCACTTTCATGCATTGGAGAAGGAAATGACAACACACTCCAGTATTCTTGCCTGGAGAATCCCAGGGATGGGGTAGCCTGGTGGAATGCCGTCTATGGGGTCGCACAGTCAGACATGACTGAAGCGACTTAGAAGCAGCTAGCAGTATGGCTTTTCATCTTTTTTTTTTTTTTTAACTTATTTTGTTTCGTGTCTTTTTTTAACCAGGAGACCCAACCAGTCCATTCTGAAGGAGATCAGCCCTGGGATTTCTTTGAAGGGAATAATGCTGAAGCTGAAACTCCAATACTTTGGCCACCTCATGCAGGGAATTGACTCATTGGAAAAGACTGATCCTGGGAGAGATTTTTTTTTTTTTTAACTTATTTTACTCCTATTCAAACTTATTTTGTTTCATGTCCTGTTACCCAGGCTTCAAGGTTTAATTCTTTCTTCCCTTTGGTTCTGCCCTTCTAATGTCAGTCCAGTGTTTTTTGTATGGTGCGTATAGCTGAGATTTGTGGTGAGTTTTTGTTTGTTTGTTTTTCCTGGATGGACAAGGCTGACTATGGTGGCAATCCTGTCTGTTGATGATTCGGGTTTTATTTTCATTTGTTTGCTTTTTGAATGAGTTGTACTGCACAGGGTACCACTCCTGGTTTGGTGATGCTTGGTCTTCTATTCAAGTGGTTCCCTTTGTGTGTCTTCACACTGTTTGATACTCCCTAGAGTTAATTCTCTGGTAGTCTTGGAACTTGATTGCTTAGGGCTTGATCTCTGGTCAGGAATGAAAATTCCACAAGAGGTTTGTTGTGGCATTACGTGAGGTCATGAGAAATATTCAAAAAACAAGAAACCAAAGATGAACTCCAGACAAATTGCAGTTACGAAATCAGACTAGTAATAATGAAAATAATGGAATATACACATATATATATATACATCTGTGAGCAAAGTGAAAGAAGTCCAGCAAAAATAACATGCAATAATCCAGCAAACAAATAAAGCAAATCCAAAATTATATTTACCTGTTAAGAACAAAACTATGGAAAACAAAACCAAAGCATGGTTCCAAATGGAGATTAAAACAATGAAGACAAAATTAACAAATAGGTTGATAGGAAAGGAAAGAAGAGAAAGAAAGTATAGATATGCAGAATTAAATAGAAGGAATTGAAGAAGATGTGTACATGTTAGAGATTAACACCTAGGGGTAAAGAATAGTAAGAAAGGCAATCAAAGGAAGAAATGTTGAAATATATAATACATTGAAAATTTTAAATTGACATTATAAAAAAGATAAAAAGTGGGGAAAAAATCCACAGAACTGCACAGTGTAGAGGCAGAGATTTATAGCAACAATAAAAAGTGTGACTGAATACACACATATGCATATACACCCACAAGGAAAGTCTAAAGTGTCCAATAAAAATAGGGTACAATATGTCAAATGCAGAAAGCCAAAAATTATATCTACCAGAAGAATAGTGACTAAAGCACAAACAGAAACAAAACAAAACAAAACTAAAGCATGATGCCAATTGAGGAATAAAGCAATGAAAGTAAACCTAACAAAACATTGATAGGAAAGGAAATAAAGAAAACAAAGAAGAGCTATGCAAAAGTGAAAGAGGTAGATGAAGATGTATATTCATTAAAGATTAATCAAAAGGGGAAAAGAAGAGTAGGAAAAGCAAAGAAAGCAATAAATGTAGAAAAAATATAATAGGCTTTAAAAAAAAAAAGGCATAAAAAGGGCGGGAAATGGAAGAAGAAAATACAAAGGAAAAAGAAACAAAACAAAACAAAACTCCAAAGAGCAGCAAAAGACCAACATAGAGGCAGATAAAAATAAAAAGTGTGACTGAATATACACATATACATATACACCCATAAGGAAGATCAAAACAGTCCCAGAAAAATAAAATACATTAAACTGACCCAGTGAACAAAGGAAACTAAAAGTTTCTCTTCAAGAACAAAACTAACTAAAGTACAAACTGGAAAACAAAACTAGAGCCAGGTTCTAGTTGGGGAATAAAGCAATTAAAATGAAACTAACAAATATGTTGAGGGTAAAGAAAGGAAAGAAAGAATATATAGGCAAACTTAGAGGTAGATAAAGATGATTTCTATACATTCAAGGTTAACTACAAGGGGAAAAAGGACAGTAGAAAAAGCAAACAAAGGAATAAATGTAGAAAAAATAAAAGCTTTAAAAAATTAAAAATAAAAACAAAAGGAAAATTCTACAGAACTGCAAAAGCCCAACGTACAAGTAGAGGTTTATAGAAGAATATGTGACTGAGGAAATGAAAAACAACAACAACAACAAAACAAAACAAAACAAAAACCTCAAAAGCTTCATTTATTTTCATAATGCCAATAAAATCGACAACTGCAACATGGGTGGGAATGGTGGCAGGCGGGAAGAAAGAAAGGAAAAATCCAAAAGAATCTACAGAGCAGGTCAAAACAGAAGAACAATATATGTTTATATTGAGTCACTGCTATGAGTCCTCTCCCTCGCTTGGAATCATAGTCTACTTCACCTCCCTAGGATACCCTCCATGGTTGTGCTGATTTCTGGACCTGCTTTGGGGGCAGCTCACATTATAATCTGTTACCACTCCTATCAGAACTAGTGCAGTTTTGTTTGTTTGTGGGGGCTCTCATTGACCTTTTCTATATTCTATAGACACGGAGTGTGTCTAGTTCATAGTATGGATTTAATCTGCAGCTTGTACAGCAGGTAGGAAGATTCTGGGTCTTCTTCCTTTGCTACACTGCCTCTGGTTTATATTGTGGTTTTATTTCCATCTCTGCATGTAGTTTGTCTACTGGGGGTTGCATCGGAGGTTGCCCTGGAGGCCTTGGGTTTGCCCCTGTGAGGGCCAACTGTGGAGGTAGTGCAGCTGCTTGGCTCACAGGGGTTCTGGCAGCACCAGGTACTCAGGAATTTGGCGATTAGGGCAGCAGGTAATATAGTGCTCTAGAAGGGTATGGCAATCAGTATCCAGTATTCTTGCATGGAGAACCGCCTCCATGATAGAGAATTCTGGCAGGCCACTGTCTATAGGGTAGAAAAGAGTCTGACAGTACTGCAGTGACCCTGAGAACAAACAAATGAGAGTCTTTTTACCTGTTGCATTTCTGTCCAAGTGAGAGTTAAGCATGAAGGTGACACAGCTGCTTGGCTTGTGAGAACCCTGGCAGTGCCAAGTGTGCAGGCTCTTGCACTGCCTTCACAGAAGAAGTTATGGCCCTATCAGAATCTTTCTTTGAGCCTTTTGTAGCTGGCAATCTGAAGACCTCTTTGGTCTTTCTCCATAGTTCTGTGCATTCAGGCACTTCGAGGTCTCCCTTATCTGGGGTCCTTCACTGTTGTTCAGCATGTCAGACACATAGAGGGGCCCCCCAGGCTGAGGTCCTACTCTGCAGTTCAGAGTATCAGGCACTTAAAGGAGCACCTTGGGTGGAGTCTAACTCTGTATTTCAGTGATTCAATTGCTTGAATGGCAAGCATCTCTTTTGTTCAGTGTGATGCAAGCATGTGGAGAGAGAGAGGGTAGGGTGATGGCTCCACCCCCTAATGTGACTCAGCAGTGTCACCTTCCTTCCATGGCTGCCTGGCATACCTACACAGGCATTTCTCATACAATCTCCTCATTCACACATTCCATCAATTTGTCAAACCAGTAGACAGCAGACCACAGCCAAGGATTTCTCCACAATCTCTATGAACAATTTGCTGCATCCTAAACCTTCTATGGGACCTCTCTGGGGTGTGTATGTCTGTGGAAAGGACTTTCTGATTCTCATTCAATTTAGGATGCCACAGATCAGCTGTTACACTCTCAACCTTAAATGTTTATTTCTTGATTCAGACAGTTGCTCCCATGTGGAGATCAGACACCTACTTCAGATCTCCCACTCCCCAAGGGCAGGTCCAGCCCTACTAGCACTCATGTTTTTCCCCCTAGTTTCTTCATCTTACTGATTGTGTGTGTGTATGTTTCCATGTATTATTTTCCTCTGTTCAGGCAGTCCTGTCTGTTCTCAGCTGATGTTCTGCAAGCACTTGTGTCTGAAGGTGTATTCCTGATGTATCCTTGGAGAGAGATGTTCACCCTGTCCAACTCCACCTTCACCGTCTTGTTCTTCTCAACTTTTTGACTATTAGAAATAAGACTTCTATGAACATTTATGTGCGTCTTAGGTGAGTAAAAAAACAGTGGACACCAGGAAGAGAGCACTTCAAGGAAACCACAGGAAATCCTGCTAAGTCAACAAAAAATGTCCTCCAGGGGTACATCTCAGGTTGGCTGACCCTGCTAGTCAATTAGGAACACAAGGACTATGATGAAGCACACAACATTCCCCTATCTTCCAGAACCAACAAACTCAATGAGAGACCTTGGGAACTAGATGGGTAGGCAAAATACTCAGTGTTTCCTCAAAGAAGCTGGAAGCTTGTGGTAGGTATTCTAGGAAATGAATTCCACCATGATCTTGACTGTGAGGTAACATCCAAAGGAGGTTCTGGTAGGAAGACAGGATGAGACAAAATTTGTGAGGGCACAGGTTGAGAAGACCTTTGCAAACAAGGCTCACACATCACTGGGAAAGCTCCGCCCTTTCATGGGAATACTAATCAGTCGCAGGTGCTCATTTCCTTCTTTGGGTCATCCAGCACAACCTGAAGGATGTATTTATCTGCCTCATCCTCATCACCATGGTAAAACCGAAGCCTGGGTATTACACGTAGGGAGGTGACCATTAGTCCTAGATTTTGAAACAAGATAGTACCAAGTGAAGCAAGTGCAAGTGTATTCAGTGCATTCTCACAACATGAAGACAGGGGTTTCAGACTGGAAACTAGAAATCTTAGGAGAGCTACATGAATACTGAGAAAAGGAGGTGGGATGGAAAAGATTTTTCATAAACGACCCTGAATTTAATGGTCTTCAAGATTCATTAAGACGAATTGTAGGAGGAAAATGAAACATCATTTCCATAGCCTAATTATCATGGAAGGATTTGAGGCAAGATAATAAACTGTAGATAATGATGTAACATGAGAGAGAATAGAATGAAGGCTGAAAACTGTCTGTGAAGCAAGGTTTGGAGGAGACATACTCTCCCTGCTGTGTAACCTATCTGTTTTGATTTAGAGAGATGAGGATGGCAGGTGAGATTGGCGGACTTTTTGCTGCTGCTAAATCACTTCAGTCCTGTCTGACTCTGTGCGACCCCAGAGACGGCAGCCCACAAGGCTTCCCCATCCCTGGGATTCTCCAGGCAAGAACACCCCAGTGGGTTGCCATTTCCTTCTCCAATGCATGAAAGTGAAAAGTGAAAAGTGAAAGTGAAGTCATTCAGTTGTGTCTGACCCTCAGCGATCCCATGGACTGCAGCCTACCAGACTCCTCAATCCATGGGCTTTTCCAAGAAAGACTACTGGAGTAGGGTGCCATTGCCTTCTCTGGGCATGCTCTTTAGGAGCATTAAAAATGCCTAATGTCTCCCCACCTATCATCTGAGTTGTTCCCTGTCCAACATTAGAGGTGTCAGGATGAGGCTTTTTGATGTCAATGCTCGTGAAGGGCCGCCATTGTCTAGGAAAGTTACTTACTGACCTCATAATCATAAAGGTGTGGCCCCCTATATATAGGAGTGCTCAGGGGCTCTGGAGCAGATCACTGGCAGTCTTCAAAATGACTAAGGTGATCAGGAAGCCAAAAGGCTCTAGCATAGTTAGGGAACAGCTGACTTCTTATCCAGTACAAAATGATGAAGACCTTCTATAAACTGAGGTCCAAAATAAGTTTCAAGATGAGTGAACCCTCCCAAGCTCAACTCATCCAAGTGTGAGTGAACACACTTTGCCCATTGACACCATCCCATAAGACATCCTCCCCTTTCCTTGTCTTTCATATGCCCCCTCTTGGTTACAGTCCTCCTGAAGCCATCAATACCAACCATCAATACCCTTTCACGGAAACCAATGCAACTCTTTGCTCCCTCTCCTAGTTTCTCCAGTCGTCATCGTAACCGTGAGGGTGAATAAGCACATTCAAGCAAAGCTGACCAAGAAAGCTTCTCAAAAAGCTCCCACCTCAGAATCTTAAGAAAATCAGAGGCTCAAAACTCTGTAACCATTGTTCCAAGGTGAATGAAGAGCTGAATCAGAACAAATGGGAAGAAGCCCCAGAGATCATGGAGACCCCTGTCATTCCAGCTGGACAAATGGGTAGCCAGTGACTTCAGAACTTGGGTAGAGAAGTCAGATTTCTTTGGAGGTCTTGCCTGTAAGGAATGGCCAACATTACAGACATTGAATTTCCTACCAACAGCATGCATTAATAATGAAACTTAAATAAAATCAACCTGATGTGAAATTATGTGTGTCTCTGATCAATGGCATCCCACCCCAGTACTCTTGTCTGGAAAATCCCATGGATGGAAGAGTCTGGTAGGCTGCAGTCAATGGGGTTGCTAAGAGCTGGACACTACTGAGCAACTTCACTTTCACCTTTCACTTTGATGCCTTGGAGAAGGAAATGGCAGCCCACTGGGATGTTCTTGCATGGAGAATCCCAGGGACAGGGGAGCCTCGTGGTGTGCCGTCTATGGGGTCGCAGAGAGTTGGACACGACTGAAGCGACTTTGCAGCAGCAGTTTAGCTCTCTTTTAGATAGTGTAGGGCAGAAGGGTCAGAGAAAGGATAAGTGCGTGAAGAGGGAGGGAGATGGTTCCTGTGCAGTTGTAGATTGGACTAGAAGGTCCAGTTAGCTAGAAAATATGGGGCAGAACTGTGTCCAGACTGAGTTCCGAAGATGTACTTCCTATGGAGAAGACGAAGAGGGCATGGGTTTCTGTGTGTGAGTGCAGGGGTTGGAAGTCAGCTGGGAAGCCATGTCATGTGGCAGAGGAGAGAAAGGAAATGCTATTTGCTAAAAAAACATCAAAGTAGTAATGGAGCTTGGTGGGATGCAGTCCATGGACATGACTGAAGCGACTTAGTGGCAGTAGCAGCAGTTGCCCCTAGGGCATCTACTTCATAGTAGTGTTTATTGCACCTCAAGATATGATGTCAGCAACTAACAGTCTCAAAAAATCAAACTTCCTTACTAAAATATAGCCCATAGGAATGAAATAATGGTAGGTTTTAGTACAGAGATTTCTCAGAAAGCTAAGACAGACAACACATGATCTAACAGTTTCATTATTGGATATTTATCAAAAAACACACCCAAAACTTTAATTAAAAAGGCACATGGATTCCAATCTCCCCTGAAGCACACCATTCACCAAGACATGGAAAGAACTTAAATATCCATTAGATGAGAGATGAATGGATAAAGATGTGGTCACTTCAATCGCTCAGTCGTGTCTGACTCTTTGCGACCCCATGAATTGCAGCACGGCAGGCCTCCCTGTCAATCAGCAACTCCTAGAGTTTACTCAAACCCACGTCCATCGACTCAGTGATGCCATCCAGCCATCTTATCCTCTGTCGTCCCCTTTTCTTCCTGCCCTCAACCCCTCCCAGTATCAGAGTCTTTCCCAATGAATCAACTGTTTGCGTGACGAGGTCAAAGAACTGGAGTGTCAGCTTTAGCATCATTCCTTCCAAAGAACGCCCAGGGCTGATCTCCTTCAGAATGGACTGATTGGATCTCCCTGCAGTCCAAGGGACTCTCAAAAGTCTTCTCCAACCCTACAGTTCAAAACTATCAATTCTTCAGCTGTCAGCTTTCTTTACAGTCCAACTCTCACATCCATACATGACCACTGGAAAAAACATAGCCTTGACTATATGGACCTCTGTTGGCAAAGTAATGCCTCTGCTTTTGAATATGCTATCTAAGTTGGTCATAACTTTTCTTCCAAGGAGTAAGTGTCTTTTAATTTCATGGCTGCAATCATCATCTGTAATGATTTTGGAGCCCAGAAAAATAGTCTGACAATGTTTCCACTGTTTCCCCATCTATTTCCCAGGAAGTGATGGGACCAGATGCCATGATCTTAGTTTTCTAAATGTTGAGTTTTAAGCCAACTTTTTGCTCTCCTCTTTCACTTTCACCAAGAGGCTTTTTAGTTCCTCTTCACTTTCTGCCACAAGGGTGGTGCCATCGGTATATCTGAGGTTATTGCTCTTTCTTCCAGCAATGTTGATTCCAGTGTGTGATTCTTCCAGCCCAGCATTTCTCATGATATATTCTGCATATAAGTTAAATCAGCAAAGTGAAAATATACAGCCTTGATGTACTCTTTTTTTATATTTGGAACCAGTCTGTTCTTCATATGTGCATAAAGGGACATTTATTTTTCTTCAGTCACTAAGTCATTTCCCACTCTTTGGAACCCAATGAACTCTATCCCATCCAGACTCCTCTGTGCATGGAATTTTCCAGACAAGAACATACCAGTGGGTTACCGTTTCCTTTTCCAAGAGATCTTCATTACCTAAGTTTTGAACTCACATCTGCTCCTTGACAGGGAGATTCTTTCCCATTGTGCCACAAAGGAAGACCTATGGAATATTACTCAACCATAAAAAGAATGAAATTAATGCCATTTGCAGCAACATGAAAGGTATGATACTAATTAAAATAAGAAAGACAAATACAGTATCGTATCATTTACAGAATCTTAAAATATCACAAAGTAGACAATGTAACAAAAATAGAGGCTCACAGATATATAGAACATCGCCTGGTTACCAGTAAATAGCGGGGAGGGGAAGGGGAGATACAGAGGTGGTGGAGTGAAAGGCACAAAGTTAGGTGCAAAATGAGTTCAAGGACGTATTTTACAACATGGGGAATGTTGTAATATTTTTTAATAACTATAAATGGAAAGGAAATTTTATCAATTGTATAATAGGAAATAAAAGGAAAGAAAAAGAGGGTAGGAGGGAAGAAAGGAAGGAAAATAATAACAGTTTTTGGAGGTCACAAAGGCAAAATTGAATAGGCCCTTTTTAGCTAAGGACTTTAGAATGGAGCAGTGGCCTTACACATATGGGTCAGGGGGAGCAGCTCACATCCAGTACAGGAAATACTGGGGGGTGGGGGGCATTGCCCAGTATTTTGTTAAAATAAAACCAAGTAAAATCTGGTTCTGTTTTTATTAACATCTCTATACGCCAATATTCTAAAAATAGTCAGTAATTAAATGTTTCCTCTGCAAATTAAAATTTTGTTGGCTTAAGTTTTAAAAGTTTGTCATTTATGTCAGATTTTAATACTTTATTTATTATTCACAATGAACACATATATATATATTTATATATATAAACATATACACATACACACATATGTGTTTATATGTGAACACAGTTTTAGTACTTATCTTTAAAATTTCATTTTTCTTCTTTCTCCCTCCTTCTTTGAGGGAATTAATTAAGAGAAGACCCTATTAAACTGTTGTCACCAGCACAAGCTGCCATGATTACTACTGCTTCATTCTACAGAACATCCTTAATGGTTTGAAAAGCCTTGAGACCACTTTCTGCACACCTGCAGTCCCTGAGGGAATCTACTATTATGCACTCCATGTTCAAACCCTTGATTCCAAATAAACAGTGATACCACAAATATTGGCAAGGTAAACACACACAACGTGCTTTTATTTTCCTCTGAATTAGTGAAACAAAGCATTCAATGCTGGGTAAAAATTTTTGAGCTTGAAAAGTACAAAATATTCTTATATTGAAACACAAAATATTCTGTTGTATTTGAAAAATATATTTTAAAATGAAATTCATTCTTAATTGTCAGTTATTTTCAGACTATGGGAAAAAATAAAATAAAATTGCATTTACTGGGGCTGCTTAAACTGTATCTTTTGCAGATTTTTTTTCTTAAAATTCTCCTACAGTTTTACATTCTTAATTAGATATAAAATGATCAATATATTTTATAATTTGTTTATTTTCTGAATATTTGTATTTCATTAGTTTATGAATGTAACTAGAAAGATTTTCTATTGAGTATTAAAAATTACTCCTCTCCCTGTGTGGAACACACTGTTTACACTACTGTTGGCAGACATTTTATTGCCTAAAATCGTTTATAATCCAGCCCTAGTGTCTACTTTTTTTTTTTTTTTTAATATAGTTCAGCTCTACTCTCCAGGTTTTTTGTTTTGCTTTGTTTAGGCTGAGAAGTTTCTCATGTATTTCTAGTCTCTTCAGGATTTCTGTCAGGAATGTATCTGTTGTTGTTTAGTTACTCCCTCATGTCCAACTGTTTGCCAATCCATGGACTGTATGCACACCAGTCTTCACTAGTCTTGGGAATTCTGCAGCCAACAATACTGAAGTGGCTTGCTATGCTTTCCTGCTGGGGATCTTCCTACCCCAAAGATAGAATTTGTATCTGCTACGGCTCCTGTATTGCAAGCAGATTCTTTACCACTGTGCCAAAATATAACTTTCATACATGAAAAACTTTAATTATGATGATTCATAATCAGTGAAAAATAAAGATGGAGAAGAACAAACAAACATTGATATTTTACCAACTAATAATATTAAAAATCCTGCATTTAAATTTGCCTTTGTTTATTTTTTAATTTATTTTTTTATTGAGGGATAATTGCTTTCCAGAATTTTGTTGTTTCATGGCAAATTTCAACATGACAGTCATTCTTAACTCACAGTTTCTCTTCAATATCATGTTATCAGATGTAAATAACTCATTTTAACCTTTCTAACACACAAAATATCTGCTCAAAATAAATTCCTTAATTTTTTGTTCATATGAGAATATCTACTCTATTACTGAAGGATAAAATTCTTGGGCATAGAGGTTAATTTCAGTAGTTAAAAAAAAAAAACAAAACATTTTGAGATTAGTTGTTTGTCAGTTGCTTCATTTGCTATTATTTTCTCCCATTCAGAAGGCTGTCTTTTCACCTTGCTTATGTTTTCCTTTGTTGTGCAGAAGCTTTTAATTTTAATTAAATCCCATTTGTTTATATTTGCTTTTATTTCCAGAATTCTGGGGTGTGGATCATAGAGGATCCTGCTGTGGTTTATGTCGAAGAGTGTTTTGCCTATGTTCTGCCCTAGGAATTTTCTAGTTTCTGGTCTTACATTTAGATCTTCAATCTATTTTGAGTTTATTTTTGTATGTGATGTTAGAAAGTGATCTAGTTTCATTCTGTTACAAGTGGTTGACCAGTTTTCTCAGCACCACTTGTTAAAGAGATTGTCTTTACTCCATTGTATATTCTTGCCTCCTTTGTCAAACATAAGGTGTCCTTATGTGTGTGGATTTATGTCTGGGCTTTCTATTTTGTTCCATTGATCTATATTTCTCTCTTTATGCCAGTACCATACTGTCTTGATGACTGTGGCTTTATAGTAGAGCCTGAAGTCAGGCAAGCTGATTCCTCCAGTTCCATTCTTCTTTCTCAAGATTGCTTTGGCTATTTGAGGTGGTTTTTTTTTTTTTTTTTTTTTTTTTTTTTTTTTTTTTTGTATTTCCATACAAATCTTGAAATTATTTGTTCTAGTTCTGTGAAAAATATCGCTGGTAGCTTGACAGGGATTGCATTGAATTTGTAGATTGCTTTGGGCCATATACTCATTTTCACTATATTGATTCTTCCAATCCATGAACATGACAAACAACTAATCTCAAAAATATACAAGCAACTTATGCAGCTCAATTCCAGAAAAATAAACGACCCAATAAAAAAATTGGCCGAAGAGCTAAACAGACATTTCTCCAAAGAAGACATACGGATGGCTAACAAACACATGAAAATATTCTCAACATCACTCGTTATTAGAGAAATGCAAATCAAAACCACAACGAGGTACTGCTTCACATCAGTGAATGTCTGCAATCCAAAAGTCTGCAAGCAATACATGCTGGAGAGGATGTGGAGAAAAAGGAACCCTCCTACACTATTGGTGGGAAAGCAAACTAGTACAGCCACTATGGAGAACAGTGTGGAGATTCCTTAAAAAATTGCAAATAGAACTGCCTTATGACCCAGCAATCCACTGCTGGGCATGCACACTGAGGAAACCAGAATTGAAAGAGACACATGTGCCCCAATGTTTATCACAGCATTGTTTATAATAGCCAGGACATGGAAACAACCTAGATGTCCATCAGCAGATAAATGGATAAGAAAGCTGTGGTACATATACACAATGGAGTATTACTCAGCCATTAAAAAGAATACATTTGAATCAGCTCTAAGGAGATGAATGAAATTGGAGCTGATTATACAGAGTGAACTAAGCCAGAAAGAAAAACACCAATACAGTATACTAACACATATATATGGAATTTAGAAAGACGGCAATGATGACCCTGTATGCAAGACAGCAAAAAAGACACAGATGTGTAGAGCGGACTTTTGGACTCAAAGGGAGAGGGAGAGGGTGAGATGATTTGGGGGAATGACATTGAAACATGTATATTATCATTTAAGAAATGAATCGCCAGTCTATGTCTGATGCAGGATACAGCATGCTTGGGGCTGGTGCACGGGGATGACCCTTAGAGATGTTATGGGGAGGAAGGTGGGATGGGGGTTCATGTTTGGAAACGCCTGTATACCTGTGGTGGATTCATGTTAATGTATGGCAAAACCAATACAGTATTGTAAAGTAAAATAATAATAATAATAATAATAAATTTAAAAAAAACATTGTATTTATTGACCTGGTGTTCATGTACCTTGAATATTTCCAGTTAAACTGTATAATTAATTGATTTGTAAATTCTTCATAGATTGCATAACCATAACCACTGCCTCATTGTGGAATATTTTCATCACTCCAGTGGGAAACACTGCCCAATTTGCAAACATTTTTCACTACATCTGTGCCCTGGCATCTGCTCCTCTATTTTGTGTCTTCAGAGAACTACCTAATCTGGGACATATTCATTCACGTGAACAGAATTTTGCAGTATGCAGGATTTTGTTCCTGGCTTCTTTTAAGTAGCATAATCACTTCAGAACTATAGCATGTTATAACATGTAGAAGAACTCCATTCGTTTGATGATTGGATAATATTTCATTGCATGATTTATTTGTTGGATTACCTGTTGATGAACATTTGAGTCATTTCAACTTTTTTCCATTTTTGTTTATTTCCTTTTAAACTTCCTTCATTTTTAATATGATAATTTTACATTTTTATATTTAATGTCTTTTTCTGCATCTATTTAGGTAATCCTACGATTTTTACCTTTCATTTTGTAATTATGGTCTGTCATAGTGATTGATTTGTATATATTGAAGAAGCTAGTACCTCTGGAATAAACCCAACATGATCATGGTGTATGTGTTTCTGATGTGTTGTTGAGTTATGTTTACTAAAATTTTGTTGAGGATTTTTTGCATCTATGTTCATCAGTGATATTGGTCTGTAGCTTTCTTTTTTGGTGTTGGCTTGTCAGATTTTGGCATCAGAGTGATGGTGGCCCTGGATAATTAAATTGAAAGTGTTCTTTCCTCTGCAATTTCTTGAAAAATATTCAGATGGATTAGCATTATATCATCTCTAAATGTTTGAGAGAACTCACTTGTGAAGTCATCTGCTCCTGGACTTTTGACTTTGTGGAGATTTTTCATCATAGCTGTCATGTAGAACTTCTTTCCAGTGGTCATGTATGGATGTGAGAGTTAGGCTGTGAAGAAGGCTGAGTGCCGAAGAATTGATGGTTTTGAACTGTGGTGCTTGAGAAGACTCTTGAGAGTTCAGTGGACTGCAAGGAGATCCAACCACTCCATCCTAAAGGAGATCAGTCTTGGTACTCAGTGGAAGGACTGAAGCTGAAACTCCAATACTTGGGTCACCTCATGCGAAGAGTTGACTCACTGGAAAAGACCCTGATGCTCAGAGGGATTACAGACAGGAGGAGAAGGGGACAACAGAGGATTAAATGGCTGGATTGCATCATAGCTTAGATGGACATGTGTTTGAACTCCAGGAGTTGGTGATGGACAGGGAGGTCTGGCATGCTGCAATTCATGGGGTCACAAA
This sequence comes from Capra hircus, assembly GCF_001704415.2. Taxonomy (NCBI): domain Eukaryota; kingdom Metazoa; phylum Chordata; class Mammalia; order Artiodactyla; family Bovidae; genus Capra; species Capra hircus. The sequence goes on along the minus strand of NW_017189563.1, from coordinate 117,328 downwards.
GAGTGAGAAACAACTGAGCAACTGAACTGAACTGAACTAAGCTGAATGCAGATGACACCACCCTAATGGCAGAAAGTGAAGAGGAACTAAAAAGCCCCTTGATGAAAGTGAAAGAGGAGAGTGAAAATGTTGGTTCAAAGCTCAACATTCAGAAAACTGGGATCATGGCATATAGTCCCATCACTTCATGGAAAATAGATAGGGAAAGAGTGGAAACAGTGTCAGACTTTATTTTCTGGGGCTGCAAAATCACTGTAGATGGTGACTGCAGCCATGAAATTAAAAGACGCTAACTCCTTGGAAGGAAAGTTAAGACCAACCTAGATGGCATATTAAAAAGAAGAGACATTATTTTGCCAACAAAGGCCTGTCTACTCAAGGCTATGGTTTTTCCAGTGGTCATGTATGGATGTGAGTTGGACTGTGAAGAAAGCTGAGTGCCGAAGAATTTATTATTTTGAATCGTGATATTGGAAAAGACTCTTGAAATTCCCTGGGACTGCAAGGAAATCCAACCAGTCCATCCTAAAAGAGATCAGTCCTGGGTGTCCACTGTAAGGACTGATGCTGAAGCTGAAACTCCAATATTTTGGTCACCTCATGGGAAGAGCTGATTCACTGGAAAAGACGCTGATGCTTGGAGGGATTGGAAACAGGAGAAGAAGGGGACGACACAGGATGAGATGGCTGGATGGCATCATAAACTCGATGGACATGAGTTTGAGTGCTCACCGGGAGTTGGTGATGGATAGGCAGGCCTGGCAGGCTGTGATTCATGGGATCACAAAGAGTGAAAAACAACTGAGGGAGTAAACTTAACTGAACTGAATTCATTCTTCCTAATTTCTATTTCTCCCTGTTTCAATCAGAAGATTGAGCTGTTCTAACAAGCTGTCCATTTCTTTTAGGTTATCCATTTTATTACCATAGAGTTGTTCATAGTAGTCTCTTAATCTTTTGTATTTCTGCATTCTCAGTTGTAACTTCTCCTTTTTAATTTATAATTTTGCTGATTTTATTCCTCTCTCTTTTGATCTTGGTAACTCTAGCTAATGGCTTATCATGTTTATCTTCTTAAAAAAACCAACTTTTGGTTATATTAATCTTAACAATTGTTTCTTTTATATCTTTTTTCTTTTATTTCTGCCCAAATCTTTATGATTTCTTTCCTTCTAATAATTTAGTTTTTTCTCTTGTGTTGTTGTTCTTTTCCCAGTTGTTTTAGGTGTCAAGTTAGGTTGTCTTTTTGATGTGCTTCTTGTTTCTTGAAGTAGGTTTTATTGCTGTAAATTTCTCTCTTAAAAGTGCTTTTCATGGATCCCATATGTTTTGAATTGTGGTGTTTTCACTGTCTTTTGTTTCAAGGAATTTTAAAATATTCCTTTTGATGTCTTCAGTAACATATTGGCTATTTAGAATTTTTTTTTCTCCATGTTTTTGTGTTCCTTATAAAGTTTTTCTTGTAATTGATATCAAGTTACACAGTATTATGGTCTGAGAAGATGTTTGATACAATTTCAATGTTCTTAAATTTACTGAGGTTTGATTTGTGGCCAAGGTGTGGTCTATACTGGAGAATGTTCCTTGTTCATTTGAGAAGAAGGTGTATTCTTCTGCATTTGGATGGAATGTCCTGAAGGTATCAATGAGATGCAACTCATTTAATGTATCATTTAAGACATGCGTTTCTGTCACGGTCTTTGTAGACCAGGATATGGGGACTGGAGTCAACGAGAAGAGATACACAGGGGACCCAAGTCTCTATTGAAACAAGGGTGATTTATTTGCAGAAACACATGTTTATATGTCTTCATACGAGGCAGCTTTAGGCAGTTAAAACACACACACACACACACACACACACACACAACTAAGCAAACCAAAGCCAAGAAAATAACAATCTTCAAAGGGCCAGAAAGCATTCCATTTCCTGAGTAAGAGGGGCATAACTGAATATATTACATTTAAGTAAGGTCACTGAAAGGAATCCAAGCAAGTGCCCCTTCTCATTATCTTAGTCCCGAGAACTGAGTGAAGCCCTGTTCATTCCTATTTTCCAGAAACTGATAAGGAATAGAAAATCTTTGAGAAAGTGCACACACACACAAAAAGAATAACATATTGGATCCCTTAAAGCTGCATGTCCCCTGAAGATCCCCCCTTTTTATATTTTTCACAATTGGGGGTGACTGTAAATACTAAGAAAACCCTAACCAATTGAGTTTGTTTAAGGTTGAACAATTTTAGTTGAAAGGCATAGGTATACTAAAAATATAATCACCAGGACAATTATCAGCATTATAGTTTCAGATACAATATTATGTTTTTGAAAACATCCTCGAGGGTCCAGGCCAGATAACTCATCAGTTAGCTGTTCAGCTAAGGTTTCCAAATATTTGGAAGAGGTTAGACTCTTACAGAAGTTTTTAAAAATTTCCTTTTGCAACAGTGGTACATTTAAGGAAGTGTTCAGCATTATGTGAATTGTGAAATTCCAGATGTTCAAGCTGGTTTTAGAAAAAGCAGAGGAACCAGAGATCAAATTGCCAACATCGGCTGGATCATGGAAAAAGCAAGAGAGTTCCAGAAAAACATTTATTTCCGCTTTATTGACTATGTCAAAGCCTTTGACTGTGGATCACAATAAACCGTGGAAAATTCTGAGCGATTGGAATACCAGACCACCTGAGCTGCCTCTTGATAAATCTGTATGCAGGTCAGGCAGCAACAGTTAGAACTGGACATGGGACAACAGACTGGTTCCAAAGAGGAAAAGGAGTACATCAAGGCTGTATACTGTTCAGCCTGCTTTAACTTATATGAAGAATATATCATGAGAAACTCTGGGCTGGAAGAAGCATAAGCTTGAATGAAGACTGCCGGGAGAAATATTAATCACCTCAGATATGAAGATGACACCTCCCTTAATGGCAGAAAGTGAAGAGGAAATAAAAGCCTCTTGATGAAAGTGAAAGAGAAGAATGAAAAAAGTTGGCTTAAAGCTCAACATTCAGAAAACTGGAATCATGGCATCTGTTCACATCACTTCATGGGAAATAGATGGGGAAACAGTGGAAACAGTGTCAGACTTTATTTTGGGGGGGCTCCAAAATCACTGCAGATGGAGATGCAGCCATGAAATTAAAAGACACTTACTCCTTGTTAGGAAAATTATGACCAGCCTATACAGCATATTTAAAAGCAGAGACATAACTTTGCCAACAAAGGTCTGCCTAGTCAAGGCTATGGTTTTCCCAGTGGTCATGTATGAATGTGAGAGTTGGACTGTGAAGAAAGCTGAGTGCTGAAGCATTGATGTTGTTGAACTGTGGTTGTTGGAGAAGACTCTTGAGAGTCCCTTGGACTGCAAGGAGATCCAACCAGTCCATTCTGAAGGAGATCAGCCCTGGGATTTCTTTGGAAGGAATGATGCTGAAGCTGAAACTCCAGTACTTAGGCCACCTCATGCGAATAATTGACATATTGAAAAAGACTCTGATGCTGGGAGGGATTGGGGGCAGGAGGAAAAGGGGACAACAGAGGATGAGATGGCTGGATGGCATCACCGACACAATGGACATAAGTTTGAGTGAACCTAGGGAGTCGGTGATGGACAAGGAGTCCTGGCCTGCTGGGACTCATGGGTTCTCAAAGTGTTGGACACGACTGAGTGACTGAACTGAACTGAACTGATCATATATACCTTGCAGGTGAAATTTGATATGTTCCCAATTTTAATCACTATGGTTGAATCGAACAGGAATGGTACAAAATTGAATAGAGTTCCGATCACACTTTAATGATAATCATTTTTGTAAATCTATTAATTGACCTCCAACCCATTCGATGGCTGTTTTTAACTTCTGAATTTTATCCAGAACTTTTTCATCTATCTGAAGTTGAGTAGCCCACATAGTATGAACATCTTTAGTCCAATTTTGAATAAAGTTTTGTGTTTGAATTGAAATTTGTAAAGCAGTGCCTGTGACAGTAGCAGTGATGCCAATGGCTATTAACCCCCAAATGCCAAGAATTAACCATCCAATGAATTGCTTAGATCATCAGAGTAATTTAGTGAGTAATTTTGGAGCCAAGTCCTGCCATGGGACCATCTTCCCAGGGTTGTTGTAGATCTACTGGTAACCATAGACTTCATTGAGATTGAAGGATAAAAAGGGATTCAATTTTTAGAGAAAGAGAGGAATTAAAACAAGTACAGAATATGCCATCTATACAGGTCACAGTACATAAAATCTACTAAACTGTAAGTTTCTTATGACTATAACAAGAATGAGGACACAAGCTTGTATAAAATATATGATTATAATGGAAGGAATAATTACTATGATTACGACTGGTCTCTCTGGAATATCTAGCCCAAGTTCCAAGTTTTTCAGTACTTGCTGTAAGTTTTCAGACGTCCCATTGTTCAGGCCCAATTAGTTTATTGATGATTATTTCAGGGTGAAAATGTGTCATTTCTCCTTCAAGCCAGCCAAGGAGTCCTTTGTCATGGAAATGTTTCATGGAAATCTTGGTAATTTTCTATGCTACTTGAGTAACATAATTACATATAGTATTATTAATATCATCTGAGCAGTTAAATAACCATATACCATGAAGTCCCCAATCAGCAATGTTGTAATTAGCCATAAACATTAATTTCCCTGATTTACCTTGACATCTATCCCAATAAACAAGTGTATATTTAAAGTCCTTAAGAGTAAACCCCTTACATTCCAACTTTTGTCCTTTTCCTAGAGATTTTGGTAGTATTGACATGGTTTTCATAAAAGGATGGGTGGTAAAAAGACCAAGGAATGTGTGGAAGTTTTTTTTGGAGGCAGGTTAAAAGCCCACTTTTGTCAACTAACATTAATACATAGTTCTGCTGGCCCCAGGCATAAAAGACAGATTTCATAGCCTAGAGAAATGCTAATTAGTCTTCCTTCTTCCTTGGGATGAGAGGACCCCTCTAAGTTCCAAGGAGGGGGCATATGTGTTGAGTCATTAGTGGATACTACTGGTCCTATATCTGTCCATTCTATAATCTACAATAAAGGGGGTTAGGTACATAAGTTTAACAAGTGTGATTAATCAAGTCACCCTGAAAGGGGGAAGCAAAAGCAAGCAAAGTAAACATAGTGACAGAAATATTCTCAGGATTCCGAGGCATTCCCTGTTGAGAAACCAGATTTTCCACTGCATTAGTAAAGGTTTTTATCTGTAACCAAGTAGGGAGATCATAAGGTTGATGATACCCAGTGAGGCATTTCTTGGAAATTTTTAAAGCTGCCATGCCTTGTACTGGACACTCCTCCTCCTGGGGATTTCACCGTTTCTTCTCTATCTTGAATGTCGGTGACTCCCCTGGGGCATATCTTCTGAAGAGGGAGCCAGCTGATTTTGTTGGATCCATCTGGAGAAATACACGCATACCCTTTTCCCTGTAATATTAATTTTCCAGATTTCCATTGTTTAGTAAACCCATCTTGATATGAAATGGGCAGAGGAAGGGAGGTGTCCTTCAATGCTCTTAAATGTTTTTCTGCTTTTGGCAAAATATCTCCTTGCAGTAAGTTTAAAAATTTTTAAACAAATTAAGCTATATTAACAATATTTATAGGCTTAAAGTATATATTGCATTGGAATCTAGTAAAGTTTGTTCTCGATAAGGAAGATAGAAGTGTTCCTGCGTATTCCCTTTTTATTTTATTTTATTTTTTTGTAGTTTCAGTATGTGATGTGTTTGTTTAACTATGTCTTGTGTTTGTGGATTATAAGGAATGTCTGTAATCTGTTTAATAGAGAATGAATGTAAAAAAATATTGGGATTGCCTAGAAATATAAGCAGGGCCATTGTTTGTTTTTATTGAATTAGGTGTTCCCATTATTGCAAAGCAAGCTAACAGATGGGTTATAATATGTCGTGTAGCTTCACCTCAGAGAGGTATGGCCCATAGAAAACAAAAATTTGTATCAATCAAGATGTGTAAGAAGAAAGAGGAAGAAAGTTCAGTGAATTGAGTTACATCCGCCTGCCAGAGTTCATTGTGGGGTGGTAATCTTTGAGGATTGATATCATCTGTAATGGGTTGAAGATGTAGGGGCCTAAAAGAGGGCAATTATAATGATGTTCTTTTTTTTTTTTTTTAGCATGTCGATATATAATTTTTTTTTTAATTTGATGCAATGAGCCAGCATTATTGTTTAACAGAGCATGTTGTTCTTTAGGAGTAGCAAAAGAGACAAGATTCTTCGCTTGTTCATTGCCATTGCCATGGGCCATAGGTTCAGAAAGACAAGAATGTGCTCGAATATGGGTAATATAAATGGGGGAAGTGCAGCTGACATATGGTGGGAGAATTCATCATTTTCTGAGGCAACACAGTCCATTAATACCTTTTATAAGTCCCAACATGATTAAGATAAGGAAGAGAGAAAGAAAATCTCTCAGTCTAGAGGGTGTAAACATATAGTAAAAAAGCAATTTTGTAAATCTCCAATAATAATATGTCAGTTTTGAGGAATAGTGGTAGGTGATGAAATTTTTGGTTGCAATGTAGCAATAGCTTCCATAGATGTATCAACTTTTAAAAGATCTGTTAAAAGACACAATTTGGAAGATTTCTTTCTTTCTTTCTTTCTTTTTTTTTTTTTTTTTTTGTACAGAAATGGGAGAATTTCAAGGGGAATAACATTCCTCAATATGTTTTAATTTCAATTGTGTATCTATAAGTTCTTTAGTAGCCTCTAATTTCTCTTTTGGTAGAGGCCACTGCTTTTGCCAAATAGGCTTGTCATTTTTCCAAGTTATTTTAATAATTGTATTGTTTGTTAAGTGAGCAGTGACCCCTAGGGAAAATGTGGAATATATGTTTGAGTTTGCCATTGCATAAGTAAATCTCTTCCTAATAAATTAAAGGGTGCCAGGCTGGCCTTCTGATCCCTCACATGGGTATATTTTGAAATTTTCATAAACCCCTTGTACTTTGGTTTGAGAAACTCCTGCAGTTTGCTGAGAAATTCTATGTTTGGGCCAAGATTTGGTCCATAAATATTTGGAAATAATAGTAATATTGGATCCAGTATCAAGAGTACCAAAACATATTTTGTCATTAACTTTATGTTTATATTTGGTAGTGCATATTTAGATACTATTGATGTCCATAAGGATTGTTTTTGATTAATATTACAAAATCCATCTATAATTAGAGGCGTTAATAGAAATATAAGGTAAAAGAAGTAATTGGGCAATTTTTTTTTTTTAAAAATAGCTCTTATCACTACAAACAAAATATTTTTCATTTTTCTTTTTAAAGATAGCAGCCATTGCTTCAGCGAACATTTGCATTTTTCTGAGTGTTTGATCCTAAGCTGTGACAAGCCTTTAACTAAACAATAATATTTCCAGTCTCATGCATTGAAATGATGGCTCTCTGACATTCTTGATTCACATTTTCATATGTAAGCAGTTTTCCTTTTCTTTTTTTTAAATTTAAATTTATTTATTTTAATTGGAGACTAACTACTTTACAATATTATATTGATTTAGCCATACATCAACATGAATCTGCCACGGGTGTTCCCCATCATGAACCCTCCTTCCCCGTACCATCCCTCTGGTTCATCCTTGTGCACCAGTGCCAAGCATCCTGTATCCTGCATCAAATCTGGACAGGTGATTCGTTTATAATGTGATATTATACATGTTTCAATGCCATTCTCTCAAATCATCCCATCCTCTCCCTCTCCCACAGTGTCCAAAAGACTGTTCTATACATCTGTGTCTCATTTGCTGTCTCACATACAGGGTTATCATTACCATCTTTCTAAATTCCATACATATGCGTTAGTATACTGGGTTGGTGTTTCCCTTCCTGGCTTACTTCACACTGTATAATAGGTTCCAGTTTCATCCACCTCATTAGAACTGATCCAAATGTATTCTTTTTAATGGCCGAGTAATACTCCATTATGTATATGCACCACCGCTTTCTTATCCATTCGTCTGCTGATAGACATGTAGGTTGTTTTTATGTCCTGGCTATTATAATCACAGTGCTGCAATGAACATTAGGGTACATGTGTCTCTTTCAATCCTGATTTCCTTAGTGCGTATGCCCAGCAGTAGGATTGCTGGGTTATAAGGCAGTTCTATTTCCAGTTTTATAAGGAATCTCCACATTGTTCTCCATAGTGGCTGTACTACTTTGCATTCCCACCAACACCCTCTCCAGCATTTATTGCTTGTAGACTTTTAGATCACAGCCCTTATGACTGGTGTGAAAGGGCACCTCATTGTGGTTTTGATTTGCATTTCTCTGATGACTGGTTTTGAGCATCTTTTCATGTGTTTGTAGAGTAATCTGTGTGTCTTCTTTGGAGATGTCTTTTTAGTTGCTTGGCCCATTTTATGATTGGGTCGTTTATTTTTCTGGTATTGGGCTGCAGGAGTTGCTTGTATATTTTTGACACTAGTTGTTTTCAATTGCTGTATTTGCTATTATTTTCCCCAGTTTTTCTAATTATACTCTGACTTCCTCTCTGACAACATTATGGGAGATAGCAACTCTCAGTCTCACTGAAAAATCAGGATAGGTTTCATTAGTCCCTTGTAATGTATTTGTGTAGCTATCTTTAGGTTTTCTTTGAGGAGTAATTTGATCCCATGCTTCAAGGGGAATTTCTTTCAAATAATCATGTAATAAAGGAGGGCATCGTATCTGAGCTTCCATTGAACTAAATTGTCCCATATCAGTTAACATTTTAAAAGTGCTTGGGGCTGGTGCATAGGGATGAACCAGAGAGATTATATGGGGTGGGAGGTGGGAGGGGGATTCAGGATTGGGAGCTTGTGGTGGATGAACCCATGGTGGATTCATGTCAATGTATGGAAAAACCAATACAGTATTGTAAAGTAAAATAAAGTAAAAATAAATAAAAAATAAAGGTAATTTGGTTTGGGGGAGTGCCACCTCGAACATTAGAATTGGCATGGTCTCAGGCTATATCATGAAACCGTACTATCATTTGAAGATATTCTCTTGACTTTAGAAGAACTTTTATCAAAATTTGCCAATCATAAAGAATAAATGTTTAATAGACGATAACCTAGTGTTTAGAAGTTCTTTAGTGAAAGGTGAATGAGGGCCATGCATAGTTATAACCTTCCTTATTTATTATGAGAAAAATCAATGTCTCCATGTTGAGCTATTAGTTGTCTTTGAGAATTAACATTCTTTAACATAGGAAAGGCAAAAAAGATCATTGGCCTCAGAGACATCAGATTGCAAAGCCAGTAAATCAGAAAGTTTTGCCATGAAAGAGAATGAATGTATCATCCATATTTATAAATATGAGTGTGTGTTAGGGGCTTATCACTGTCATATAATAAAAATAATAAAAAATTATGGTTGAGTTTAGTGTCAAAGAGAGCATAAGAAGAAACATCATCAGATTTATCTTGTCTTCAAATCAAGGAGACCTTCAGTTTTGTGACTGATACAAGAGGAGGAGGTGCATTTTGGATAGCTGGAGTAGGTATGGTGGGAAAGTTTTGGAATATTTTATGATGTTTTAATTGGGCTCTTTGTAAAGTCTCATCATTTAATTTATGTTTGTATAATGAGTGTTCTGCTTTTTGACAAATATCAAGGGGGCTAAAATTGTCTGCAAATGGCAAGATTATAGCATTAATGAGGGTCCACAAGAGCCAGAAATCTATTGGAATGATTTTTCCCTGTCTTGTGGCTCTTTTAATATATTATTAATTTTAAACTATGTTCCAAATTTTTAAATCAAAACTGTCTTCATCAGGGAACCAGGGATTATATTCAACCACTGTTTGGAGACAAGCTCTTCTTAGTTGACACAAAACCAAAAGTCCTTGAACCTTCAATAAATTATTGCTGGATCTGCTCATGCATCTGCCCCTGAACCAGAGTCTACCTGCCTCACTGCATTATGCTTTTCACTTATGCTTTTGACATTAACAGGAGCTGTCCCCCACTACCTTACTCTAAAAGGAATTAACTCAGAGCTCCAGTTAATAAGTCTCCTGGGTGTAAAAAGAATGTCTCAGCTTAAACCCCTCAGATAGCTTTCTAACTTACCTGACCAGTCTGTCCGGATTTTTACAACTGTGCATGTGAATTGTTTATAGCTTCACCACCAACAGAGGCACTGAAAGCTAAAGAAATTCTAGGGGAAATCATTAGAATAAAACTGATAAAGGGTTTCATTTTTGAGCCAATACTCGCTCCCAGGTTTTCATATATTTTAATGTAACTGTATTTAGTACTTTGAAAGTGATGCAGATTGAAGAAAAACACTACAGGGGAAATGAAGTTAACATTCATTAAGGAAGAGAGCCATAAAATGTTAACAGGCCTTTTGGCCAGAAGATAATGTAAATCACATGAGACCCTTTGTATATGGAAAGAATTGCAGAAAGAAAGCCTGGTTTTGATAAGGGTCAGGGCTGCTGACCCTGTATAACTTTGTATTATCCATTGATCTCTATGTACAACCAAAAGTATAAAAAGCTTTCCTGGAAAATAAAGGATGGACCGGTTTCTCAGACCAGTTTCTCAAACTAGTTTCTTGGAAATTTGGCTACCCCCGTGTCAACTCTCTCTCTTTCTCCCTCTCCCTCCCTCTCCTTTTCAGGCTGATCCCTTGGAATGCAGAGGCTCTCCATGTCTACTTATTTGCCTGGGCTTCTTAGACCCATGCAACAGGGAGCCCAAGGCGGGGCACCCTCTGCTATTCAAGTGGGCACCTGTGACCTAAAGCAGACTGCGCAAGTTTCTAGTCTTGAGACTTTATTTTCTTTTTGTGTAAATCAAGGAATATCAGCCTCTTTTCTGCACTAATTTTCCTACTGCACTATTCTTCCCTAATCTCTCTTTATATCTCTAATTAAATAATTCTTTCCTAAGACACCAACTCCATCCCCACTTTGAATTCCCTGGATCCATCGGGGCTGGACCTTGGCAGTTCTCTGGTAGTCTAGGATCTTGGAGTCATTGCTCTCACTCCAAAAACTCAGGGCTTCATCTCTGGTTAGAAATGAAGATTTCACGACTGGTTTGTTATGGTATAAATTGACATGATAGGAAATATCCAAACATGAGAAAACAAAGATAAACTCCAGGCAAATGGCAGTTGCCAATCAGGCTAATAATAATGAAAATAATGGAATATATACATATAGTATACACCCATGAGCAAAGTGAAAATGGCCCAACAAAAATAAAATACAGTAGACTGAGCCAGCAAAGAATGTAAATAAAAAATTGTTTTTACCAGTTAAGTACAAAACTTACTATAGCACAAACTAGAAAACAAAACTAAAGTAATGTACCAACTGGGAAATAAAGGAATGAAAACAAAATTGCAAATGTGTGGAGAGGAACCAAAAGGAAGAAAAGAAAGAATAGATAGAGGTAGATAAAGAAGACTTATATACATCAAAGATAAACTCTGAGGGGAAAAGAAGAGTAGGAAAGTCAAACAAAGGGATAAATGTATAAAAATAAAATAGGTTCAAAAATTTTATTTCAAATTATAAACAAGAGAAAAAATAATGGAAGTCAAAAAGAAAGAAAAAAAAAAAAAAAGAAAGAAAGAAAGGAAAATTCGACAGAAATGCAGGAGCCCAACAAAGAGGTTGAGGTTTATCGCAACAGTGAAAAGTGTGACTGGATATAACATTCACATGTCCACCTATAAGCAAAATTTAAACAGTTGAAGAAAAATATGATACGATAGATCAATCTGTCAAAAATAGCTAACTGAAAATTATATATACCAGAAGAAAACTAACTGAAACACAAACCAGAAAGTGAAACTGGAGCAAGGTGCCATTTGGAAATAAAGCCATGAAAATAAAACCAACATGTTGAGCAGAAAGGAAAGAAAGAAAGAACAGATATGCAAAAGTAAAAGAGGTAGATGAAGAAGATTTATATACATTAAAGATTAACCGCAAGGGGAAAAGAAGAGTGGGAAATGCAAACAAAAGAAAACATGTAGAGCAAATATAATATGGCTTAAAAAATATGAAAAAAGAGAAATGGAAGAAGAAAGTAAAACAATAAAAATAAAAAGCAAATACTCCATAGAACAGCAAAAGACCAACGTTGAGGCAGAGGTTTACAATAAAAAGTGTGACTGAATATACACATATACAGATACACCCTTGTGACAAATCAAAAAGTCCCAGAAAAATAAAGTATTATTAAGCTGGCCTAGCGAACAAAGGAAACCAAAACTATATCTACCAGAACAGTGCTAACCAAAGCACAAACTGGAAAACAAAATTACAGCAAGGTTCTAATTGGGGAATTAAAATAAAGGAAGAAAATATTTTGAACGGAAAGGAATGAAAGAATAAATATGCAAAGTTAAACAGAGGTAGATAAAGAATATTTATATACATTAAATATTAACTGCAAAGGGAAAATAACAGTAGGGAAAGCAAACAAAAGAATAAAAGTAGGAAAATATTAATAGATTTAAAAATTAAAAGTTAAAAATAGAAAAAAGATAAAAAAGAAAAGAAGACTCCACAGAACTTCGGAAGCCCAACATAGAAGCATAGGTTTATAACAGGAATAAAAATGGGACTGAAGAAATGAAAAACAATATTAGAAGCTTAGAATTTCATAGTGCAAATAAAACTGACAACTAAAACATTGTGGTGGGGGGTGAAGGGAACAGAAGAAAAAACAATTAAAAACAATCTACAGAACAAGTCAAATGATAAGAATAATACACGTTTATCTTGAATCTCTGCTGTCAGAGTCCTTTCCCTTGCTTGGAATCACAGTCCGCCTCACCTCCTTAGCATACCTTTCATCATTGTGCTGATCTCTGGACCTGCTGTGGGGGAAACACACATTTTAATCTGGTCCTAATCCAATATGTTCTTGCCTCCAATGTCCACAGCTATCAGAACTAGTGTGTTTTCTTTTGAGGGAGCTCTCAATTGGCTTCTTTTGGGTCAAATCCAAGCTCGACCTGAAAGATTGGGTTCTTCCTATTGGCTTCCCCCCTCCTAAGGTTGGTCCAGTTGTTTGTGTAAGCTTTGCATTGGGTGAGATTTTTGGTGTGTTCGTTTTTGTGTTGTTTTTTTTTTTTTTTTTTTTTTTCCCCCTTCTGATTTTCAGGGCTGCATGAGGTTTGAATCCTGTCTGCTGATGATTGGGTTTGCCTTTTTGTTTTAGAGTTTTTATATAGTCCAGAGACACAGAGTCTGCATAGTTGATCATGTGGATTTAATCTGCAACTTGTAGAGCTGGTAGGATGATTTGGGTTTTCTTTCTTAGCCACACTGCACCTGGGTTTCAACTGTGGATTTATTTTGATCTCTGCATCTGGTTTGCCCATGAAGATTTCCTCCTGAGGCTGTCCTGGAGGACTTCAGTTTGCCTCCAAGAGAGCCAGTTGTGGAGGTGGTGCAGCTAATTCAGTCACAAGGGTTCTGGTAGCACCAGGTACTCAAGTGTTTGGTAACTATGGCAGAAGTAAATATACTGCCCTAGGAGGGTATAACAAGTATAGACCAATACACTCCAGTATTCTTGCCTAGAGAACCCCACTGCTTATCAGAGAATCCTGGCAGGCCACAGTCTACAGGGTAGAAAAATCAGACATTACTGAAGTGACCACGTGCACATAGACACAAGAAGCCTTTTACTTGTGGCAGCTATGCCAGTGTGAGAGTTGAGCTTCATGAAGGTAGGGCAGCTGTTTGGCTTATGGGGACCCTGGCAGTGCCAAATGTGCAGGCACTTGGACGGCCTCCAAAGCAGGACTTATGACCCTATCAGATCCTTTTCTCTGACTTTTGATTATTTTCTTTAAACATATTGTGTTTGAAGTCTCCTTTCCCCAAGCTTCAATGTCGAGTTCTTCCTTTTGGTTTCTGCTCTCCTAAGCTTGGTAGAGTTGTTTGTGTAAACTTTACATTGGGTAAGATTTGTGGTGAGTTTTTATTTATTTCTTTCTTTCCTGATGTGCAGGGCTGACTGAGGTGGAAATCCTGTGTACTGACGATTGGGTTTATATTTTTGTTTTGTTTGATTTTTGGGTGAGGTGTTTGCAACTTGTGGTTGGGTGATGTGGAGTTTTGTATCCAAACGTTTTCCCTTTTTTGAGTTCTCATTATTTGATATTACTTAGGAGTAGGAGTTTTCTTGTTTGCCTAGGGTCTTTGGATCAGTTCCAAACGCTCAGGGCTGGACCTGTGGCCAGGAACAGGGATACCACAGGTGCTTTTTTATGGCACTGTTAGATTTTTAAAAATATATTAAAAAAAGTAAAACCAAAGACAAACCTCAGACAAATGGCAGTTACGCTGTCAGGCAAATAATATTTAGAATAACGGAATGTATACATATATTCCCATAATGAGAACATACACATATATACCCATAAGCAAAATAAAAACAGTCCAACAAAAATGAAGTACAATAGATTCACCCAGTGAACAAAGGAAAGCAAAAATTTTATCTACCAGTTAAGAACATAGCTAGCTAAAGCACAGACTGGAAAACAAAACTAAAGCAAAGTGCCAAGTGGGGATTAAGGGAACAAAAATAAAACTGATACAATGTTGAGAGGAAAGGAAAGCAAGAAAAGAAATCAAGGATAGTTATACAGATTTAAATAGAGGTAGACGAAGAAGATTTATGTACATTAAAGATTAACTTCCCTCATTGGGCTGGATGAAGCACAAGCTGTAATAAGATTGCCAGGAGAAATATCAACAACCTTAGATATGCAAATGACACCACCCTTATCACAGAAAGTGAGGAAGAACTAAAGAGCCTCTTCATGAAAGTGAAAGAGGAGCATGAAAAAGTTGGCTTAAAGCTCAACATTCAGAAAACTAAGATCATGGCATCCAGTCCCATCACTTCGTGTCAAAGAGATGGGGAAACAGTGGAAACAATGGCTGACTTTATTTTTCTGAGCTCCAAAATCACTACAGATGGTGACTTACTCCTTGGAAGAAAAGTTATGAACAACCTGCACAGCATATTAAAGGGCAGAGACATCACTTTGCCAACAAAGGTCCGTCTAGTCAAGGCTATTGTTTTTCCAGTGGTCATGTATGAATGTGAGAGTTGGACTGCAAAGAGGGCTGAGTGCTAAATAATTGATGTTTGTGAACTATGGTGTTGGAAAAGACTCTTGAGAGTCCCTTGGAGTGCAAAAAGATACAGCCAGTCCATCCTAAGGGAAATCTGTCCTGGGTGTTCATTAGAAGGACTGATGTTGAAGCTGAAACTCCAATACTTTGGCCACCTGATGCGGAGGGCTGACTGATATGAAAAGACCCTGATGTTGCAAAATATTGAAGGCAGGAGAAGGGGACGGCATATGATGAGATGGTTAGATGGCATCACCGACTCAATGGGCATGAGTCTGGGCAAATTCCGGGAGTTGATGATGGACAGGGATGCCTGGCATGCTGCGTTTCATGGGGTTGCAAAGAGTCGGTAATGGCTGAGTAACTGAACTGAATTGAAAGATTGCCTGCCAGAGGAAAAGATCAGCAGTAAGGCACACAATGGGATAAATGTGGGAAAAATATAAAATATTTTTAAAAACTAAAAATTAGAACTCTACAAAAGAAAATACAATAATAATATTGGAAAAAGAAAGAAAAAAGGGAAAAGAAAACCACAGAACTGCAAAAGCTCAACGTAGAGGCAGAGATTTATAACAACAATAAAATTTGTGACTGGATACACACATATACATATACACCCATATAAAAAATCAAAACAGTCCATCAAATATACAGTGCAATGGATTGACCTGGTGAACAAAGAAAACCAAAAATTAAATCTACTGGAAGAAAACTAACTGAAGCACAAACTGCTAAACAAAGCCAGAGCAAGGAGCCAATTGGGGAATAAATCAATGAAAATAAAACTAACAGATACGTTGAGAGGAAAGGAAAGTAAGAAAATAATAGATATGCAAAGTTGAGTAGAGGTAGGTAAAGACGATTTATATACATTAAACATTAACTGCAAGGGAGAAAAGAACAGAAAGGAAAGTAAACAACACTCAGTGTTCTACCATAGAGTGTTAAGTTTATTACCTTCATCAGGTTGAGGAAATTTTCTACTTCTAGTTTCCCAAGACGTATATACAGAATGTGCTCAGTCACTCAGTTGTGTTCAGCTCCTTGCAACACCATGGACTGTAATCCAAAAAGACTCCTCTGGCCTTGGTCATTCTCCAGGCAAGAATACTGCAGTAGGTTGCCATATCTCTCCCTCTAGGGGATCTTCCCATCCCACGGATGGAACCCAGGTCTCCGACATGCTAGGCCAATTTTCTACTGGCTCAGCCACAAGGGAAGCCCAAGGATACAGGGGTTCTTTCCAAGCGAGGAATAGATGTTAGATTTTATCAAATTATTTTTCAGCATTAATCGAGATGACCCTACTTTGTTTCACTTTTAGTTTTTATTAAGTTAAATTGCAGGGATTTATCTTCAACTTTTTAACCAATGCTGAATTCTTCGGGGGACAAAAATTAATAGATTATGCTGTTTTATACTTTGCATACATTGGTGTAGTCTGCGATTCCTTCTAGACACTTTTCAAGTGCACAATATTCTCCTGCCACCCTGTCTAATCTTTCATTTATTCTATCCACTGTGTTTGTCATCTGACAAGGTAGTTTTCAACCTATAAGATGAAATTGGGTCTATTTTATGATTTCCGCGTCTTTACTTAACTTTGTAACATACAAAATACAGTTTTTCCAAGTAATTAAATGTCTCTGCAGTTTATAAAAGCTCTGCCACTTCTGGGTCAGTTTGATTTGTCAAGAGAATTTTAACATGATTTTCTTACCTTAGTGAGATTAAATATCTTTTTAATGTGATTAGAGTCTAGTTCCATAGCTTTCTTTTCAGTTGGCTGTTCATGTTTTTTAAACATCTCTTAATAAAGTGAATGGCTTGTGCAACATATTTCTTATAAATTGCTACTTCATGTCTTTTTCACATTTTTCTTTCATGTTTTAGGTTGTTCTAAAAATTTTAAGAGATACCGTTTCATCTTGTTTATGGTGTGATTTGTTCTTTCTCTTAAAATTTTAAGCAGTGTAATACATCGTGGGAGAATAAGCAACCAGTGGACACCAGGGAGTGAGCACTTCACAGGAAGGACAGGACGTACCAATATGTCAATAAAAACCGTGACCCAGGGACACGCCTCAAAGTTAGCTGACCCCGATTCTCAATTAGGAGCACAAGAACTGTGGTGAAGCCCCAAATTCATTCACCTTTCCTCCAGAAAATACCACCTCAATGAGAAAGATTAAGAACTAGATGGTCAGGGCATGATTACTTAGTGTTTGCTCCAAGAAACTGGAAGCTTGCGGTAGCTATTCATGGAAATGAATTCCACCATGGTCTTGACAGTGAGGTAAGCTCCGATGGAGATGCCAGCAGGAAAGCAAGGTGAGAAAATAGATTTGTGAGGGAACATGTTGCGAAGACCTTTGCACACAAGGCTCACACACCATGGGAACTTCACTCCTTCATGGAAATATTAATCATTCTCAGATCATCATTTCCTTCTTGCAATCATCCAGCATATCCAGACGCATATATTTACCTACCTGATCCCCATCACCCTGTTAAAACTCAGGCTTGGGTAGTGCACATAGTGAACTGCCCATGAGTCCTAGATTTGAATCAAGACAGCTCCAGGTGGAACAAGGGCAAATGTATTCAGTGCATTCTCACAGCAAGAAAACAGATGGTTCAGACTGGTAACTAGAAAGCTGAGAACTATGTGAACACTGAGAAAAGGAGGTGGCCCAGAATTAAATGGTCTTTAAGGGGCTTTAAGATCACATTTAAGGAAAAAAAAAAAAAAAAAGTGGAATGATTATCATTTCAACAGACACTTCAGTACAGACTAATTATCAAGGAGGGACTTAAGGCAAGATATTAAAAACTGCATAATGGTGAAACATGAGAGAGAATAGAATGAAATGCCAAATAATGTGACTTGAGCAGGGTTTGGAGGAGAAACACTGTCCCTGCCATGTGACCCATCTGAATTGACTTAGATGAGGATGGCCGATGAGTTCGGAAGGCTTTTTAGTCGTATTAAAAATACCTCATTTCTCCCACCAAATCATCTGAGTTGCTCCCTATCCTCCCCTAGAGGGGACAAGATGGGGCTTTGTGATGTCTAGGCTCACCCAGAGACAGCATTGGCTGGGGAAGTGACTTGCAGACCTCATAGAGCATAAGGGTGCACCCCCTGAGGAGGGGTATACATAGAGGTCCCCGGGGTTCTGGATCAGACCGCTCAGTGTCTTCAAAATGATGAAGGTGGCTGGGAAGCCACAAGGCTCTACAGTACTTATGGAACAGCTGACTTCATATACCCAAGAGGAAAAAATGAAGACCTCCTGATAACTGAAGTCCAAAGGAAGTGCAAAGGTGTGCTGAACCCACTTAAGCTCCTCATGTCTGTCTTTGTTTGACTTAGTATTATCATCTTTTGGTCCATCCACATTGAAAAAGTAGCATTGTTTTATTCTTTCTTATGGCTAATATTTCATTGCATGCATAATAATAATAATAATAATAATAATAATAATAATGTCTTTATCCATTCACTTATCTATGGACATTTAAGCTTGTTTCCAGGTTTTTGCACCGTAGACTGTGCTTCTATAAACACTGCTGTGCATGTCCCTTTTCTGATGAGAGTTTTCATCTTTACTGGATATATGGCAAGTAGTGAGATTGCTGGATCATATGGTAACTGCATTTTTAGGTTTTTTGTTTTGTTTTGTTTCTTTTTTTCATTTTTTAACTCCATACCAGGGAGGGAGATGGACAGGAGGTTCAAAATGAAAAGGATATATGTATGTATGTATGTATGTATATGGCTGACTCGTGTTGAGGTTTGACAGAAAACAAAATTCTGTAGAGCAATTTTGCTTCAATAAAGAAAATTAAGATTAATTTAAAAAGAACGGCTTACTGTTTTCAGTGGTGGCTGCATCAGTTTCTTGACTTTCATGTATAAGGTGTTGTTAATCTTCCTGCAGTGCATGGTTGGCTTACGTGTGTGTGTGTGTATGTGTGTGTGTGTGTGTGTGTGTGCGTGTGTGTGTTTAATCTCTCTCTCTTTTAAACACTCTTAGGAGTGGAGATGCCAGATCATATGATCAGTCTCTTGCTACCTTTACAAGGCACTTTGTAGTGATATTATAATGTCACCTATCCAATATAACCCGCCATAAAGATTCCCCTTTAGAAACATTATTCTACCATGTCTTCTCTGTACAATATTTGATACTTTTTCACTACTCAGAGGAAATACCTCATTAGGATAGTTTTTATATCTCTAGTAATACACTAGGCCTCCCAGGTGGCACAATGGTAGAGTACACCTGCAGAGAAAGAAGCCAAAGGAGATGTGAGTTGGGAAGACTCCCTGGAGGAGGAAATGGCAACACACTCCAGAATTCTTGCCTGGAAAATTCCATGTACAGAGGAGCCTGGTGGTGTACCTCTTCTGGGCTAACTAAGAGTTGAACCCAAAAGAGTTCAACTCACAGCAATTCCCTATAATAAGCGAATTTCATACACTTTAAAGAAATAATTTGATTGTATTTGCCGCCTATAAATGGAACCTGCAGTATGTACACATAGTTTCTTTACAGTGTTATGTTATTTTCTGCTGTACACAAAGTAAATCATCTGTGGGTATGTATGGTTATATGTACTTATTCTTCTTTTTGAATTTCCTTCACATTTAGGTCTCCACAGAGCAATGAGAACAGTTACCGATGCTACACAGTTGATTCTCCTTAGTTAAAAAGGCATTATTCTGCAAAATAAACTAGCAACTCATGTACCTCAGTATCAAATAATAACAATAATAATAATAAAATAGGCAGATCTAAATAGACATTTGGCCAAAAAAAGATGGGTGCCAGTTGCTTAGTCATGTTCGAACCCACCAGCGCCCTCCATCCATGGGATTCCACGGGCAAGAACACTAGAGTGGGTTGCCATTTCCTTCTCTACCAAAGACGGCCTGCAGATGACTAAAGAAACAAATGAAAAGAAGTCCAATATCACTAGTTATTAGAGAAATGCAAAGCAAAATTACACTGAGGTTTCGCTTCACACCAGTCCAAATAGCCATCACCAAAACTTCTTTAAACAATAATTCCTGGAGAGGCTGTGGAGAAGAAAAGGGACCCTCTTGCACTGTTTGTGGGTATGCAATCTGGTACCACCATTATGGTGATTAGCATGGCACCTCCTTACAAAACTAAGAACAGAAGTACCATATGACCCAGCAATCCCGCACTTGGGCCTATTCCAGGAGAAGACCTTAATTCCAAATGATACATGCACCCTGATGTTCATTAGAGTACTATTTGCCATAGCCAAGACATGGAACATTTTTTAAACATACCAAAAAGGGAAAAGGAAAAAAAAAATTTCACAAAACCAAAATCTTCAGGCAAACAGCCTCTTATCAGGGGGTCAAACTACTGGGTATTATTAAAAGCAGAGGCTATGACCTGTCTCTTGAGAAACCCATATGAAGGTCGGGAAGCAACAGTTAGAACCGGACGTGGAACAACAGACTGGTTACAAATAGGAAAAGGAGTATGTCAAGGTGGTATATTGTCACCCTGCTTATTTAACTGATATGCAGAATACATCATGAGTATCTGGGAGAAGTAGGCTGGGAGAAGCACATGCTGGAATCAAGACTGCTGGGAGAAATATCAATAATCTTAGTTATGCAGATGACACCATCCTTATGGCAGAAAGTGAAGAGGAACTAAAAAGCCTCTTGATGAAAGTGAAAGTGGAGAGTGGAAAAGTTGACTTAAAGTTCAACATTCAGAGAATGAAGATCACGGCCTCTGGTCCCATCACTTCATGGGAAATAGATGGGGAAACATCGGAAACAGTGTCAGACTTTATTTTTTGGAGGGGGGCTCCAAAATCACTGTAGATGGTGACGGCAGCCATGAAATTAGAAGATGCTTCCTCCTTGGAAGGAAAGTTTTGACTAACCTAGATAGCATATTAAAAAGCACAGACATTACTTTGCCAACAAAGATCTGCTTAGTCAAGGTATAGTTTTTCCAGTGGTCATGTATGGATGTGAGAGTTGGACTGTGAAGAAAGCTAAGTGCCAAAGAATTGATGCTTTTTAACTGTGGTGTTGGAAAAGACTCTTGAGAGTTCGTTGGGCTGCAAGGAGAGCCAACCAGTCCATTCTAAAGATCAGTCCGGGGTGTTCATTGGAAGGACTGATGCAAAAGCTGAAACTCCAATATGTTGGCCACTTCATGCGGAGAGTTGACTCATTGGAAAATACTCTGACGATGGGAGAGATTGAGGGCAGGAGGAGAAGGGGACGACAGAAGATGAGATGGCTGGATGGCATCACCGACTCGATGGACACGAGTTTGAGCAAATTCCAGGAGTTGATGATGAATAGGGAGGCCTGGAGTACTGCAATACATGGGGTTGCAAAGAGTCAGACACGACTGAGTGACTGAACTGAACTGAAACATAAATAAACAAAGCAAGAATCAAGTATCAAAACCGAGTTCTATATTAGCATTCTAATAACAGAAAAGATGATTTTACATTAAAGAATTAGCACACCCTCATTTTTATCTCCCCATCCCAGAAATTCAGAATTCTGTGCCAAAAGTAAAGTGAAATAATGAGTGGCTTTTTTTTTTTCTTTCTTTCTTTCTTTCTTTCTTTGTAATTTTCTGGGAAATTTACACTTTCTGTTCTGAGTATGTATTAATCTTTAATAAAGTTATACAGTATATATTTCAACATGTAAAGAGTACATCTGGATTTTTATAAATTACATTCATCAACATCATTTTCATTCTCCATGAGAGGACAGCAAAAGAACAGTAAATATGTATTCATACAGCCACATACATATGAAAGACTACACCTCGATTTTATAAATTACATTCGTAAGCATTCATCTATTTCTCCATGAAAGTGCAGGATAAAGACTAGATATAGATATAGATATAGATATGGATATGGATATAGATATATTTGACAATATAGGACATATATAGATAACGACAATATATATGAATATATTTATTTGTAACCACATATACTCTGGAGAGTCCCTTGGGTTGCAAGGAAATAAAACCAGTAAATATTGAAGGAAATCAGTCCTGAATATTCCTGGATAGCCCATGTCCAAAGGTAGAGAAGATCCAGTAAGATGGTAGCAGGGGAGAAATCAGACTCCATAACTGCCAGAGACACTCAGAGGGATCAAACAAACCTCTTATGCATCAGGACCCAGAGACCCAACTGAGACTGAGGCACAACTGTGTGAGTGTCTACTGCTGAGGTTCAAGTCAGCAGTGGACTGCTGCAGAGTCAAGGGTTCTGGGTGCAGCAGATCTGGCTATGGCATAAGCTGTCTTGGAGGCGGTTGCCATCAATCCCAGCATAGAGCCATCAGAACTTACATAGGACTGGGAAACACATGCTTAAAAAGCACAAACAGAACCTTGAGGGTACCAGGATTCAGGAGAAAGGGGTAGTTCCCCCCAAGAGACTGACCCAGACTTACGCATGAGAGACAAGGAGTTTTGGGCAGAGGCGTGGGTCAGCAGTGGCCAGCTGCAGGGTTGGGGGAACGGAGTATACCCAGTATGTGCCTGGAACCTTTGAATGAGGTCACCATTATCTTCATTACCTCCACAATAGTTTTGTCTCTGGTCAAATAACAAGAAAGGAACACAGCCCCACCCATCAACAGAAAATTGGATTAAAGATTTACTGAGCATAGCCCCCCCCCCCATCAGAAAAAGATAAAATTTCCCCCTTAGTCTGTCTCTCTCACTAGGAAGTTTCCATAATCCTCTTATTCTTCTCCATCAGAAGGCAGAAAAAATGAAAATCACAATCACAGAAAACTAACCAATCTGATCACATGGGCCACAGCTTTGTCTAACTCAGTAAAACTATGAGCCATGACATGCAGGGCCACCCACGATGGATGGGTCATGGTACAGGGTTTTGACAAAACAAGACTCACTACATAAGTGGGGCAAACCGCTTCAGTATTCTTGCCTTGAGATCCCCATGAACAGCATGAAAATGCAAACAGATGGGACACTGAAAGATGAAGTCTCTTTGTCTAACTCAGTAAAACTATGAGCCATGACATGCAGGGCCACCCACGATGGATGGGTCATGGTACAGGGTTTTGACAAAACAAGACTCACTACATAAGTGGGGCAAACCGCTTCAGTATTCTTGCCTTGAGATCCCCATGAACAGCATGAAAATGCAAACAGATGGGACACTGAAAGATGAAGTCTCTCAGTCAGTAGGTTCCTGATATGCTTCTGGAGATCAGTCAAGAACAAACTCCATATTGAATGAAGAAGCAGAGCCAAAGGAACAACAATGTCAAGATGTGGATGTAACAGGTAATGGAAGTAAAGATTGATGCTTCAAAGAGGAATACTGCATAGGATACTGGGATGCTAGGTCCATGGCAAATTGGAAGTTATCAAACAGGAGATGCCAAGAGTGAATAATGGCATTTTAGGAATCAGCAAACTAAAATGGACTGGAATGGGTGAATTTAACTCAGATGTCCATTGTATATTCTACT
The DNA here is from genome assembly GCF_001704415.2 of Capra hircus. NCBI lineage: Eukaryota > Metazoa > Chordata > Mammalia > Artiodactyla > Bovidae > Capra > Capra hircus. The sequence goes on along the minus strand of NW_017189563.1, from coordinate 93,614 downwards.
GGGGGCTAGAATCCTTTAGAAGAAATAGAGTAGCCATCATACTCAACAAAAGAGTCTTAAATGCAGCACTTGGATGCAGTCTCCAAAATGGAAAGAAAAAGAAAAAGATCGCTATTTGTTTCCAAGGCAAACCACTCAATACCACATTTAGTCCAAGTCTATGCCCCAACCTAAAGAAGATCAGTCTTGGGTGTTCACTGGTAGGACTGATGTGAAAGCTGAAACTCCAATACTTTGTCCACCTCATGTAAAGAGTTGACTCATTGGAAATGACCCTGATGCTTGGAGAGATTAGGGGCATGACAGAGGATGAGATGGGTGAATGGCATCACCAATTCGATGGACATGAGTTTGGGTAAACTCTGGGAGTTGGTGATGGACAGGGAGGCCTGACATGCCGTGATTCATGGGGTCACAAAGAGGCAGACATGACTGAACTGTATGCCCCAACCAGCAATACTGAAGAAAGCTGAAGCTGTACAGTTTTATGAAGACCTGTAAAACCTTTTAGAAGTAACATCCAAATAAGATGTCCCTTCCACTATAGGCGACTGAAATTCAAAAGCAGGGAGTTAAGAAATACCTGGAGTAACAGGCTCATTTGGCCTCGGAGTACAGAATGAAGAAGGACAAAGGCTAATATAATTTTTCCAAGTAAATGAATGAGTCATAGCAAGTACCCTTTTCCAACAACACAAGGGAAGAGTCTACCAGGTGGTCAATACTGAAATGAGATTGATTATATTAATTGCAGCAAAAGATGGATAAGCTTTACCAGTTGAGTTCAATTCAGTAACTCAGTCATGTCCGAATATTTGCGACCACAAGAACTCCAGCATGCCGCCCCTGTCCACCCTGTCCATCAACAACTGCCAGAGTCCACCCAAACCCATGTCTATTGAGTCTATGATGCCATCGAACCATCTCATCCTCTGTCATCTCCTCCTGCCATCAATCTTTCCAATCAGGTTGGAATCTTTCCCAATCTTTCCATCAGGTTCTTTTCAAGTGAGTCAGCTCTTTTTATAAGGTGGCCAAAGTATTGGAGTTTCAACTTCAACATCAGTCCTTCCAATGAACATCAGGTCTGATCTCCTTTAGGATGGGCTGGTTGGATCTCGTTGCAGTCCAGGGATTCTCAACACCACAGCTGAACACTCTCTTCTCCAACACCACAGTTCAAAAGCATCAGTTCTTCAGCACACAGCCCTCATTACAGTGAAACTCTCACATCCATATATGATCATTAGCAAAACAAGAGCCTTGACTAGATGAACCTTTGTTGACAAAATAAGGTCGCTGCTTTTAAATATGCTCTCTAGGTTGGTCATAACTTTCCTTCCAAGCAGTAAATGTCTTTTCATCTCATGGCTGCAGTCACCATCTGCAGAGATCTTGGAGACTAAATAAACAAACAAACAAACAAACAAACAAATAAATAAATAAATAAAGTCAGCCAGTTTCCACTGTTTCCCGGTCTATTTGCCATGGTGTCATGGGACCAGATGCCATGATCTTAGTTTTCTGAATTTTTAGCTTTAAGCCAACTTTTTCACTCTCCACTTTCAATGTCATCAGAAGGCCTCTTTAGTCCTTCACTTTCTGTCGTAAGGGTGGTGCCATCTGCATATCTGAGGTTATTGATATTTCTCCTTGCAATTTTGATTCCAGGTTGTGCTTTATTCAGCTCAGCATTTCTCATGATCTACTCTGCATATAAGTTAAATAAGCAAGGTGACAGCATACAGCATTGATGTATTCCTTTTTCTATTTGAAATCAGTCCGTTGTTCCTTGTCCAGTTCTAACTGTTGCTTCGTGACCTGCATACCGGTTCCTCACGAGGCAGGTCAGGTACTACCTCGATGGTATTCCCTTCTCTTTCAGAATTTTCCACACTTTATTGTGATCCACACAGTCAAAGGCTTTGGCATAGTCAATGACGGAGAATTTGAAGTTTTTCTGGAACTCTCTTGCATTTTAGATGAGCCAGTGGATGTTGGCAATTTAATCTGTGGTTCCGCTGCCTTTTCTAAAACAAACTTGGATATCTGGAATTTCATGGTTCACATATTGCTGAAGCCTGGCTTGGAGAATTTTGAGCATTTCTTTACTAGCATGTGAGACGACTGCAATTATGTCATAATTTGATCATTCTTTGGCATTGCCTTTCTTTGGGATTGGAATGAAAACTGACCTTTCCCAGTCCCATGACCACTGCTGAGTTTTCCAGATTTGCTGGCATATTGAGCACAGCACTTTCACAGAATCATCTTTCAGGATTTGAATTAGCTTCACTGGAATTCTAGTTTGTACATAGTGTTGCTTCCTAAGGCCCACCTGACTTCACATTCCAGGATGTCTGGCTCTAGCTGAGTGTGAGTGATCACACCATGATGATTATCTGGGTCGTGAAGACCTTTTTATTTATTTGTGCATTTATTTTACAGTTTTTCTTCGTATTCTTGCCACTTCTTCTTAAGCTCTTCTGCTTCTGTTAGGTCCATAGCATTTCTCTCCTTTATTGAGCCCATCTTTACATGAAATATTCCCATGGTAACTTTTAATTTCCTTTAGGATATTTCCAGTCTTTCCCATTTTATTGTTATCCTCTATTTCTTGCATTGATCGCTGAGGAAGGCTTTCTTACCTCTTCTTGCTATTCTTTGGAACTCTACATTCAAATGGGTATATCTTTCCTTTCCTCCTTTGATTTTCACTTCTCTTCTTTTCAGAGCTATTTGTAAGGCCTTCTCAGAGAGCCATTTTGCTCTTCTGCATTTCTTTTTCTTGGGGATTATCTTGATCCCTGTATCCTGCGTGATGTCATGAACCTCCATCCATAGTTCATCAGGCACTCTGTCTATCAGATCTAGTCTCTTATATCTAGTTCTTAGCTCCACTGTCTAGTCATAAGGGATTTGAGTTAGGTCATACCTGAATGGTCAAGTGGTGTCCCCCACTTTCTTCAATTTCAGTCTGAATTTGGCAATATGGAGTTCATTATCTGAGTCACACTCTGCTCCCAGTCTTGTTTCTGCTGACTATGCAGAGCTTCTCCTTCTTTGGCTTCATAGAACATAATCAATCTGATTTTGATTTGGCCATCTGGTGACATCCATGTATATAGTCTTCTCTTGCATTGTTAGAAGAGCGTTATTGTTATGACCAGTGTGTTCTCCCGGCAAAAGACTACCAGCCTTTGCCCTGCTTCATTCTGTAATGCTAGGCTAAATTTACCGGTTATTCCAGGTTTCTCTTGACTTGCTACTTTTACATTCCAATCCCCTATATTGGAGGTGGGAGGGGGGTTCATGTTTGGGAACGCACGTAAGAATTAAAGATTTTAAAATTTTAAAAAAAATTAAAAAATTTAAAAAAATAAAAAATAAAAAAAAGAAAAGAAAAAAAAGAAAGTGACATCTTTTCTGGGAGTTAGTTTTAGAAAGTCTTGTCAGTCTTCATAGAACCGTCCAACTTCAGCTTCTTCAGCATTTCTGGTTGGGGCATAGACTTGGATTACCATGACCTTGAATGGTTTATCTTGGAAATGAGCAGAAATCATTCTGTCGTTTTTGAGACTGCATCCAAGAACTGCATTTCAGACTCTTTTGTTGACTATGATGGGTGCTCATTTTCTTCTAAGGGATTCATGCCCACAGTAATAGATACAGTGGTCACCTGAGTTAAATTCACCCATTCCAGTCCATCTTAGTTTGCTGATTCAAAGAATGTGGATGTTCATTCATGCCATCTCTTGTTTGACCACTTCCAGTTTGCCTTGAATCATGGACCTAACATTCCAGATTCCTATGCAACATTGCTCTTTACAGCATCGAACCATGCTTGTATCACCAGTCCCATCCACAAGCGGGTATTGCTTTTTGCTTTGGGTCCACCCCTTCATTCTTTTGGAGTTATTTCTCCACTCATCTCCAGTAGCATATTGGGCACCTACCGACCTGGGGATTTCATCTTTCAGTTTCCTACCTTTTTGCCTTTTCTTGCTATTCTATACAATGAGTAAAAACAAGACTGGGAGTTTACTGTGGCTCAGATCATGAACTCATTATGGACAAATTCAGACTTGGTTTGAAGACAGTAGGAAAAGTCATTAGACCATTCTGATCTGACCAAAATTAAACCCCTTATGATTATACAGGGGGAGTGAGAAATAGATTAAAGGGATTATATTTGATGGACAGAGTGCGTGAAGAACTATGGACAGAGTTTCATGACGTTGTACAGGAGGCAGGGATCAAGAAATTCCACACCAACCAAAAATAAAATAAAATAAAATAAAATATCTGAGGAGGCCTTATAAATAGGTGTGAAAAGAAGTGAAGTGAAAGACAAAGAAGGAAAGGAAAGATATACATATTTGAATACAGAGTTCTAAAGAATAATAAGGGGAGAAAAAGCCTTCATTAGTGATCAATGCAAAGAAATAGAAGAAAACAATAGAATGGGAAAGACTAGAGATGCCTTCAAGAAAATGACAGATACCAGGGGAACATTTCATGTAATGATAGGAACAAAAAAGGACAGAAATGGTATGGACCTAACAGAAGCAGAAGATATTACTAGTGGCCTTTTTTGATTTCTCATTTGTGATATTGCATTCCAGTTTAACTTCTCTTGTCACTGATAATAGAGCAAATAAGGCATATTTCCTGAGGCACCTTCTTTCATTGAATAGCATTTACCTGCGGAAGTTTCCCTCCTGACTGTGTGGTTTGTTCCTGTTTCTGCTTCCATGTGCAAACGCTGGCCATTTGGTAAGTTAGGTGTCATTTGAGCCTGGCTGTCTTGTGAGTAGTCAGTGTGAGAGGAAGCTCTCTGGAAGCTTGTGTCTCTGTTCTTGCCGGGTTTATTGTAGTTCATATTCCTTGTTTGACAAAGCTGACGTACAGAGTTGCCTTTGTTGTAGCCTTGCTGATTCTTGCTCCCTTACCTGGATACACAGAGGCATTCAGCAGTGCGTATTTTCCCCAACCTCTCTCAGAAAAGGTATAGTATATCACTCTTTCTAAGTCTGTCCCTGTGGATTATGTATTTGACAGGCATTTGTGGAAATCTGTGAATTCCAGGCTTCTAATATAAGCCTTCCTGTCACCCACTTCCTTTGCTAAGCAACAGTGTATTCCCAGCACTGTGTGTCCGTTTAACTTTGATTAAAGATAAATCCAGACATCATCACACTGAGTGAAAGAGGGGCAATTCACAAACATCATGGCATGAAACAGAGAGGTTGGATACAAAATGCACAGTGGTGAGTACCCACATAAAGGTGACAAAGACATCCAACCTGGCAACAAACTTATGGGTAGCAAAGGAACCTGGTGAATGGAAGTGATGCAGCTGGAGCTTGGCATTAATTTCTCCCCACAGATACAAATAAAATACAGAATCCACATAAACCTACTTCAGCAAGAGTGGTAGACGAAACATGTTCTACTAACATGTAGGTGAAAACAAGCACAACTGAATGCATCTAGTATCTCAGTGCCACAGAATAAGAGACGTGAAATCTAAACTTCCATGAGACATCAAGTCTGAGCACTGGAAAAGGCCACCATAGAAAATGATCCACACAGGAAATGGTAGATTACCATTAGTCAGGGGGATCCTTTTATAGAAATGGGGGCATATCAGTGGGAGGAGTCAGTATAAGAATCAGTATCAAAGTGCCTTCATTCCAAATATATATATATATTTGGACTATATATATATATATATATATATATATAGAGAGAGAGAGAGAGAGAGAGAGGAGAGACAGTAAGTATGACATGGTCTCTCTACTCCTAGAACACTTCAGAAATATGCAGAGTTTGAAAATTACACATCCCAGAGCATGATCTGTGGCAGAATTCCCAATACCCAGAGATGAAAGTAAAGAAAGAATACAGGGAAGGAAAAATGAATGGATCAAGGAGTGTGATATGGGTTCACAATGGAATATGATTCAGGCATTGAAGTAAGGAAATAATGCCATTGCCAGAGGTAGATAACTGTGGTGATAATCAGAGTCAGTAAAGATGGGCAGATTAGAGACAGATCATATGATTTACCATTCGAATGGGACAGACAATATTGCTGACAGTGAGTTCCCCGACTGTGGTGAATTGGACACCCAGTACTGAGAAGTCACTGATGCTTAGCAATGGGGATTGATGAGAGGCAGGCTTACACTGGAAGGCTGAAATTCACAGATTCCCACAAATAACATTGAAATATATAATCCACAGGGACTGACATAGCAAGAGTGATATTCTACACCCTTTCTGAACTCAGGTCAGAGGAAATAAACACTGCTGAATGCCTCTATGTATTGGTCTAAGGGAGCAAGAATTGGTTTGACCACAACAAAGACAACTCTGTACCTCAACTTAATCAAACAAAAGACATGAACTAGAAAAAAAAAAAAAAAAAAACGAGAAGGAATGAGACACAAGCTTTCGGGGGGTGTGGGGGGGGGGCTTACTCTATATCATTCTACTTTCATTTACAAGCAGAAATTGTGCACACATCTAAAGATGATATCCCACACCCAAGGTAAGATAAACCCAAGTAAGATGGTAGGTGTAGCAAGAGGGCATCAGAGGGCAGACACACTGAAACCATACTCACAGAAAGCTCCTCAATCTAATCACACTAGGACCACACCCTTGTCTAACTCAGTGAAACTAAACCATGCCCACAGAGCAAGCATAGATGGGAAGGTCATGATGGAGAGGTCCGACAGAATGTGGTCCACTGGAGAAGAGAATGGCAAACCACTTCAGTATTCTTGCCTTGAGAACCCCATGAACAGTGTGACAAGGCAAAATGATAGGATACTGAAAGAGGAACCCCCCAGGTCAGTAGGCACCCAATATGCTACTGGAGATCAATGGAGAAATAACTCTAGAAAGAATGAAGGGATGGAGCCAAAGCAAAAACAATACCCAGCTGTGGATGTGATTGGTGATAGAAGCAAGGTCTGATGCTGTAAAGAGCAATATTGCAAAGGACCCTGGAATGTCAGCTCTATGAATCAAGGCAAATTGGATGTGGTTGAACAACAGATGGCAAGAGTGGACGTTGACATTCTAGGAATCAGCAAACTAAAATGGACTGGAATTGGTGAATTTAACTCAGATGGCCATTATATCTGCTACTGCAGGCAGGAATCCCCCAGAAGAATTGGACTAGCCATCATGGTCAACAAAAGAGTCCAAAATGCAGTATTTGGATGCAATCTCAAAAATGACAGGATGATCTCTGTTCATTTTCAAGGCAAACCATTCAAAACCATGGTAGTCAAAGTCTATGGCCCAGCCAGTAATGCTGAAGAAGCTGAAGTTGAACGGTTGTATTAAGACCTACAAGACGTTTTAGAACTAACACCTGAAAAAGATGTCCTTCATTATAGGGGACTGGAATGCAAAAGTAGGAAGTCAAGAAATTTGCCTGGAATAACTGGCAAATTTGGCCTTGAAATGTGGAATGAAGCAGGGCAAAGACTAGTAGAGTTTTGCCAAGAAAATGCACTGGTCATAGCAAACACCCTCTTCCAACAACACAAGAGAAGACTCTACACATGGACATGACCAGATGGTCAACACCAGGATCAGACTGATTACATTGTTTGCAGCCAAAGATGGAGAAGCTGTATACAGTGAACAAAAACAAGAGCAGGAGCTGACTGTGGCTCCGATCATTAACGCCTTATTACCAAATTCAGACTTAAATTGAAGAAAGTAGGGAAAACTGCTAGACCATTCAGGTATGACCTAAATCTAATCCCTTATGATTATACAGTGGAAATGACAAATAGATTCAAGGGCCGAGATCTGATAGATAGAGTGCCTGATGAACTATGGAATGAGGTTCGTGACATGGTACAGGAGACAGGGATCACGACCATCGCCATGGAAAAGAAATGCAAAAAAGCAAAATAGCTGTCAGGGAAGGCCTTACAAATAGCTGTGAAAAGAAGAGAAGTGAAAAGCAAAGGAGAGAAAGAAAATATAAGCATCTGAATGCAGAGTTCCAAAGCATAGCAAGAAAAGATAAAGAAAGCCTTCTTCAGCGATCAATGCAAAGAAATAGACCAAGGGACGATTTCATGCAAAGATGGGCTTAATAAAGGACAGAAATGGTGTGGACCTAAAAGAAGCAGAAGATATTAAGAAGAGGTGGCAAGAATACACGGAAGAAGTGTACAAAAATGATTTTCGTGACCCGGATAATCCCCATGGTGTGATCACTCATCTAGAGCCAGACATCCTGGAATGTGAAGTCAAGTGGGCCTTAGAAAGCATCACTATGAACAAAGCTAGTGGAGGTGATGGAATTCCAATGGAGGTATTTCATATCCTCAAAGATGATGCTGTGAAAGTGCTGCACTCAATATGCCAGGAAATTTGGAAAACTCAGCAGTGGCCACACGACCGGAAAAGGTCAGTTTTCATTCCAATCCCAAAGAAAGGCAAGGCCAAATATGGCTTAAACTCCCGCACAGTTGCACTCATCTCACATGCTAGTAAGGTAGTGCTCAAAATTCTCCAAGCCAGGCTTCAGCAATACGTGAACCGTGAACTTCCTGATGTTCAAGCTGGTTTCAGAAAAGGCAGAGGACCAGAGATTAAATTGCCAACATCCACTGGATCATGGGAAAAGCAAGAGAGTTCCAGAAAAACAACTATTTCTGCATTATTGACTATGCCAAAGCCTTTGACTGTGTGGATCACAATAAACCGTGGAAAATTCTGAGAGAGATGGGAATACCGGACCACCTGAGCTCCCTCTTGAGAAATCTGTATTCAGGTCAGGAAGCAGCAGTTAGAGCATGGACATGGAACAACAGACTGGTTCCAAATAGGAAAAGGAGTGCATCAAGGGTGTAGATTGTCACCCTGCTTATTTAACTTATGCAGAGTACATCATGAGAAACGCTGGACTGGAAGAAACACAAGCTGGAATCGAGATTGCCGGGAGAAATAGCAATCACCTCAAATATGCAGATGACACCACTCATATGGCAGAAAGTGAAGAGGAACTAAAAAGCCTCTTGATGAAAGTGAAAGAGGAGAGTTAAAAAGTTTTCTTAAACTTTAACGTTCAGAAAACGAAGATCATGGCATCTGGTCCCATCACTTCATGGGGGCGGGAAATAGATGGGCAAACAGCGGAAACAGTCTCAGACTTTACGTTTTTACTTTTACTTTTTGGGGGCTCCAAAATCACTGCAGATGGTGATTGCAGCCGTGAAATTAAAAGACGCTTACTTCTTGGAAGAAAACTTATGACCAACCTAGATAGCATATTCAAAAGCAGAGAGATTACTTTGCCGGCTAAGGTCCGTCTATTCAAGCCTATGGTTTTTTCCAGTAGTCATGTATGGATGTGAGTGTTGGACTGTGAAGAAGGCTGAACGCCGAAGAATTGCTGCGTTTGAACTGTGGTGTTGAAGACTCTTGAGAGTCCCTTGGACTGCAAGGAGATCCAACCAGTCCATTCTGAAGGAGAGCAGCCCTGGGATTTCTTTGGAAGGAATGATGCTAAAGCTGAAACTCCAGTACTTTGGCCATCTCATGCGAAGAATTGACTCATTGGAAAACACTCTGATGCTGGGAGGGATTGGGGGCAGGAGGTGAAAGGGACGACAGAGGATGAGATGGCTGGATGGCATCACTGATTCGATGGACGTGAGTCTGAGTGAGCTCGGGGAGTTGCTGATGGACAGGGAGGCCTGGCGTGCTGCGATTCATGGGGTCTCAAAGAGTCAGAAACGACTGAGCGACTGAACTGAACTGAAGTACCGCAGTAACAGGAGAACCTGAAGAAATCCTGCCGCCTTGTGGCCCCTTTTGGGAATAGCAACCTTCAATCTTGGGCTACTCACAAGGCAGCCGGGCTCTAAATGACATCTACCCCTACAAAATGGTCAGGGGTGCCATACCAAAATAACAAAAAAAACGAACCACACGATCAGGAAGGAAGAAAATATCAAAAGGTAAATACAAGTCAGTGCTTAGAAAGAAGCCTCGCCTCTGAAAATGTGCTCCATTTGCTCGATTATCAGTGATAAGAAAAGTTAAACGGCAAAACGATATCACTACTGAGAACCCAGAAAGGCCACTATCCAAAACTGTACAGACAAGAAAGAGTAGAGCAATGTTTGTAAAGGGGACCCTTATATACCAGGAAGAGGGTGTTGGGTAAGAGGTTGGAACTTTTATGAGCACGACTGTCAAAGGGCCTTAAAAACAGTATGAAGCAGATGATGTCATGTGGTGGTTTCACTCCCAGAGGGTTCGAGAAACCAACAGATTGTGGAAAAGACATGCCCACAGCCCCACCCCCCACGAATATGCACTGAAGCAGCATTCACAACACCCAAGAGATGAAAGGAAAGAGAATCGTTGGTTGCAAATGAAAAGAGAAAGAAATCAGAGAGGGAGAGACAATGAGATATGACTCTGACATTAGGAACAATGCAAAATTCCAGGGACGTTATTTTCAGGGATATGCAGAAATATAGAGTAAATCAGAGGAAGTGAAGGAGGGCAGATTAAAGAGATATCACATCACATACCTTCCTGAGAGGCTTAAAAAAAAACATTAATGGTGATGAGTACTGATACAAAAGTGAAATGGGCTGACACTCCTGGTAAGAAAAATATGGTTGGCAAAGGATATCAGTGAGGCCGAAAGGTGAAGGCTGGAGTAAGCTTATAGCCACAAATACCTATGCAATTCATAACCACATGGATCTCTTGTATTAAGAGACATGTGCTCAACAGATTCTAAAGACACAACTGTGGCAGCATCCACAGCTGAATATCTGCCAGCATCTGTGGAACAGAACAAGAAACTGTTTCCCTGCAAAAACTGCACAGGTGTCTATGGTCGTAAATGAAAAATAAAGTTTCATTGAAAGAAAAACCTCACAGCCTAAAGAGACAAACGCTTTTGGTGACTTTCTGTGTCTCAGTTTAGTCTCCTTTACAGCCAGGCCTGGGAGAACAGCAGGGGCTGCTGCTATAGAGTGTACTGAACATAACTCCCTGCATTCTGCAGTAGGACCTTGTTGTTTATCTATTCTAAATATAGTAGTTCATATCTACCAATCCCCTACTGGCAGTCCACACTTCCACCCTCCACACTGGCAGCCACACGTCTGTTCTCTATGAGTCTTGCATGTTTTACAGATAGGTTCATTTGTGCCATATTCTGGCTTCCATTCTAGATATGCAGATTACATGATTCTTGTGGCTGAAAGCGAAGAGGAACTAAAGAGCCTCTGGATGAAAGTGAAAGAGGAGAGGGGAAAAAGGTGGCTTAAATCTCACCATTCAAAAAATTAACGGTTATGGCATCCAGTCCCACCAATTCATTGCAAACACTTGGGGAAACAGTGGAAACACTGGAAGACTTTATTTTCTTGGTCTCCAAAATCACTGCAGATGGTGACTGCAGACAGAAAATCAACACATTTTCTCCTTGAAAGAAAAACTATGACCAACCTAGACAGCATATTAAAAAGCAGAGAGATGTTACTCTACCAACAATTGTCTGTCTAGTCAAAGTTATGGTTCTTACAGTACTCATGTACGGAGGTGAGAGGTGGGATATAAAGAAAGCAGAGCTATAAAGAATGGATGGTTTTGACCTACGGTGTTAGAGAAGACTCTTGAGCGTCCGTTGGATTAAAGGAGATCAAATCAGGAGATCAAGGGAGGAGAAGTGAATGACAGAGGATGAGATGGCTGGATGGCATCAACAACTCAATGAACATTAGTTTGAGCAAGCTTCCAGAGTTGGTGATGGTCAGGGAAGCCTAGCTTGCTGCAGCCCATGGGGTCCCAAAGAGTTGGACATGACTAGCAAATGAACTGAGCTGAACTTGCTTCCACATATAAGTGATAGTGTATGGTTTTTATCTTTTCCGTCTGCCTTCTTTCACTTACTATTTTAGTCTCTTTGTTGGTGCACAGTCACTGAGTCATGTCTGACCCTTTTGCAGGCCCATGCCCGGTAACCCACTGGGCTCCTTTGTTCATGGGCTTTCCCAGGCAAGAATCCTGGAGTAGGGAGCCATTCCTTTCTCCAGGGGATCGTCCCAACACAGGGCTCAAACTTGGGTCTCCTGCATTGCAGGTGGACTTTTATCACTGAGTTACTTCGGTGGTAATGATAATCTCTAGGTCCGTCCATATTGCTGCATTGTTTCATTCTTTTTTTTATGGCTTGGTAGTATTCCATTAAATAAACACCACTCCATCTTTGTGCATTCATCCTTCGCTGGACTTTAGGTTGTTTCCATGTCTTGGCTATTGTGTGTAGTGCTTCTGTGAACATAGGGGTACACATATGTTTTTGAATTACAGTTTTGTCTGCGTATATTATCAGGAGTGGGATGCTAGATCATATAGTAATTCTGTCTTTAATTTTGTGAGAAACATAGTAACTCTTCTCTACAGTGGTTGTACAAGTTTACATTTCCCAAATAGCGTTGGAGGATATCATTTTTTTCCACGTCTTCTCCAGCATTTTTAGCTATGTATCTTTGAAAGCACCTTTTTATTTAGCATTACTAAGGAGCTTTTCCTTCTTTATTTTTCATTCAGTGAAATTGTGTTATGTCCCATTATAAGGATAAAAAATAGTTTACTGTGCATATTCTCTGCCTGGGTTTTCTTCTCCCTATTTGTCTCCATTGTAAGTCCAGTTATAAATCTTATTAGGTATGTGTGTTTCACTGACATGTTTGTACTTTCTCTAGTCATTTCCTTGGGATAAATTTGTTATAGAAATGTGCACTGAGGATACAGTGAAGTTTTGGCTTCTGTGTGAAATGCAGTCCTCACTGCTGGCTCAGTGCCGTGATGTCTCATTTCTTACAGAAGTCCCATCTGAAGCTCTCTTAGCAGCTACCTTATCTAGTCTGCACTGCCATACTCCCATGTACCATCTGTGACCCAAGACTCAACAAGAAGGGGGTGGGTTCCCATTCTTGTCGTTGGTGTGTTCCATCTCAGTCTGCTCCATGTGGGCACCACTGCTGCTAACACCTGCATGTATAGATTGCTGCTGCTTTAAAAAAAAAAAAAAAGTCAAAAACTCCAGATGAGATGGCTTAGGTACCAAGTCTGGGGGACAAGAGATAGTGATGAGGGGACACACCTGAAGCCGACACACAGATCCTAAAAGTGGACTCTTAGGGTCCTTGGAGTAAATGGACTCCCCTGTGGCATAGGGCAGGTAGACACAGAGGAGACCATGTGAAGAGGGCATTGCCACCACCAGCAACAGAGATGTCACCATGGCATCCGTGACCTAGCAACTGAGAATATGGGAGGTGCATACACTGGGTATGGAATGCAGTGACTGCAAGTCTGAGGAGAGAGCCTTGGACTCCCAGGCCAGGCCCACTGACAATGACAGCAAAAGCACTTTCCCCCACTGAAGAAAGGAGCCTGCCACTCTCAGAAGACAGTGGAGAGGGACTGTTTGTCTACTGGCAGTTCTGTACCTCTGTGCTCACTGTCCTTGTTTCCAGATACTTCTTCTGGTAGAGCTCAGTTAGTAAACACCCTGGCTTCTGTGTTGTGTGTGTCTTGTGGTTAAATAGACGTGGGTTATAGTGGCCCTATATTTAAGGATACAGTTCAGTAGTATTAAGGATATTTACAGTGCTGGGCAACTATTACCACCATCCCTCTCCTCAGATTTCAACTTTTGTCACTGTTGGACACTACCTACCCCTTCCTGCCTTCTGCAGCCCCTGGTAACAGGTCTTTTATTTTCTGTGTCTGTGAATTGGACTAGTCTGGGTCCTATGAAAAGTGAAATTAGACAGTATTTGTCTCTCTCTCCCTGGCTTATTTCCCTCAGCATATTTACTCTCCAAGCTTCATCCTTTTTGTAATGTGTGTCCAAATGTCCTTCCGTCTGAAGACTGAGGAGTGCTCTGTTATATGGATCGACCACATTTTGTCCCCATGTTTGTTCTTCCATAGATGGAGAATTGGGCCACTCCCACATCTTAGCTATTGTGAATAATGCTGTTACAAACATGAGCATAGCTGTGAAGGCTTATGGTAAGTGAATTGTTTTACTGCCCACTCTGAATAAGTGTGTTTTTCCACCAGAATCAATCCTCCATTGCTTCAGTGTCTGTTTAAATTCCTGCTTTTTCTTGGGGCGTGTATCTACCTGGAAGAGAAAGTCCTGCAAGGACAGGGAAAGTCTTTGTTTGTTTTGAGGAATCACGGTACTCTTTCTCACAGTAGCTGTACAGTTCATAGTCAAGCCAGGAAAACATAAACATTCTGGTATCTCCAGATCCTGGCCAATACTTGCTACTTTCAGTGTATTTTGGTAAGAACCATCCTATTGAATATGAAGTAGTATTTCATCAGGTGTCAGATGTTTTTAGCCAGGTCAAGTGAATAGGAAACAGGAGACTCTAATACAGATATTGAAGATACAAAGATATCTGCTGTAGATAACATAACTATAACTAAACTTGCAAAACACTGTCCTTTATTTCCCTTGTGCTTAACTTTTCATTCTACAAATACTGATTAGGCAGCTTCACCTTGGTGAAGCATCTCCTCTCTGCACCCTTTGCACACTTGGTTCTAGAAGATGAAGGGTCCTCAAAACCAGGGAATCTAATGCCTGATGATCTGAGGTGGAGCTGATGTAATAATAATAGAAATAATTCTGCACAATAAATGTAATGCCTTTGAATCATCACCCCCATGAAACCATGCCTAGTGCCACAAAGGTTGGAGACCACTGTTCTAAACATTTTCTTTGGGTAGAATGTTTTTGTCCTTGTGACTAAATACTCTTACACTTTCATAGCTGTGAAGGCTTATGGTAAGTGAATTCTTTTACTGCCCACTCTGCATAAGTGTGTTTTTCCACCAGAATCAATCCTCCATTGCTTCAGGTATGTTAATGAAGTTTTGTGGGTTTTTTTTTTTTTTTTCCCCAAAAAATCAGGTGTATCTCTGTTGAACAGCCAGACATTATTAAAAGAAACACCCTGAGGTCATAAACACAGTGAAAGAAGCCTATCACACAGGAATGCCTACTGCTTGATTTCTCTCTTGAAAATCAGGCGGAATGTTTGGGGCGATTCGTTCTGAGATGAGCAAACATAAAGACAGATTGAGTGCCTTTGTATTTGTTTTCAAATACAAATGGATGGATTCATGGGAAAGGAAGTATTGTAAAATAGTTACAGTAGAAGCTAGGTGGGAAGTCCTCGGGTATTAGCTAGAATACATGTTCAACCAGTTGAATGTTTGGAAAATTTTATAATAAATTTTTGGGGAAAGTACAGAGTGAATAACAATGAAAACCAAAAAGTACACCAAGTGTGCTGCTGCTGCTGAGTCGCTTCAGTCGTGTCCGACTCTGTGCGACCCCATAGACGGCAGCCCACCAGGCTCCGCCATCCCTGGGATTCTCCAGGCAAGAACACTGGAGTGGGTTGCCATTTCCTTCTCCAAGGCATGAAAGTGAAAAGTGAAAGTGAAGTCGCTCAGTCGTGTCCGACCCTCAGCGACCCCAGGGACTGCAGCCTTCCAGGCTCCTCCGCCCATGGGATTTTCCAGGCAAGAGGACTGGAGTGGGGTGCCATTGCCTTCTCCAACACGAAGTGTACTTTCAAAACTTAAAAAATATGAGCTGAAAATAGATGCAGAGGATATACACTAAAATAGTGTGCGTCCTCAATCCCTCCGTCATGTCTGATTCTTTAGCAACCCAGTAGACTGTAGGCCACCTGTCTCCTCTGTCAGTGGGATACTCCAAGCACGAATATTGGAGTGAGTAACCAATCCCTTCTCCACGGGATCTTCCCAACCCAGGGATCTAACTCCTGACACCTGAATTAGCGGGCAAGTTCTTCACCACTGAGCCACCAGGAAGTCATAAAATACACACTGTAGTGAAATTAAACGCGGTTTTTATTTGCTTCTTCACACTTTTGCACCGATCAAGTTCTTTCCTAATATCCACAGAATACATTTTCCATAATAAAAGTAGCATCACCTTGCCTCTGGCCCAAGGGAGAGAGGCTTACTGGGCAACATCATCAGCTTACTTGTGCTCCCCTCCTGGTGATCTTGGTTTCGAGCACCTGCTGGGGCTCCCAATGTCCTCCAATCTCAGCTCTAGAGACATGTCCCCGTTGGCTTAACAGCGCTGACCAATCCTATGGCTGACTCCACTTTTCTGAAAGACAATTCAACAGTAGCTAATAAATTTATAAATGCATGGAGCCAATCACCGAGGCCGTGCTTGGAATTTGCATTACAGAAATATTTATGCAATTTCACCAAGATTATATATATGATGTTTTCTGCAGTGTTTTCTTCCCATCATCCTAGAAAATATCTTGGGCTCCTTCCCAACACTGAACTTCTGCACAAACCCTGTTCTCAGTTATATCAGTATAGATTAGTATTGCTCCACCTAGAACTTTCTATAAATGGAGCCTAGTGTATGTCTACATGTTGTTGCTTTACTATGTCGTGTTACTTCCTATTGTATAGAAATACACACACATTTACTTTGCTGATTGATGATTGGGTAAAGGGATGGACAAATGGAAAGATAGGTGACAAAGGAAGGATCATAATACGATTACAAACCCAGACCACAGTATATACTGTCTACAAGAGACCTACCTCAAAGCAAGAGTCACATACAGAGTGAAAGCAAAGTGTTGGAAAAGGTATTTTATGCAAATGGAAACAAACAACAACAACAACATAAAAAGCAGGAATAGCAATACTCATATCAGATAAAATAGATATTGAAATAAAGAAAGTGAAATGAGACAAAGAATGTCCCTGAATAATGATCAAATGATCAATCCAAAAAGAATATATAACAATTATGCACATATATGTGCCCAACATAGAAGCACCTCAATATGTAAGGCAAATGCTAACAAGTATGAAAGAGGAAATTATCAGTAACACATACATAGTGGGAGACTTTAATACCCCACTCACATTTATGAATAGAGCAACCAAACAGAAAATTAGCAAGAAAACACAAACTTTAAGTGATACAATGGACCAGTTAGACCTAATTGATATCTATACGACATTTCACCACCTAAAAATTGGTTTTTGCCTTTTTCTCAACTGCACACGTAATATTCTCCAGGATAGATCACATCCTGTGTAATAAATCATGCCTTGGTAAATTGAAAAAAATCTAAATAATTTCCTCCATCATCTTTTCTGGTCACAATGTGGTAAGGTTAAATGTCAACTACAGGGGAAAAAAAAAAATAACTTTTAAAATACAAGCATATGGAGGCTAAACGATATGCTTCTTAATAAACAACAAATAGTAGAAGAAATATGCATAGAAACAAATGAAAATGAAGGCATCACAACGCAAAAACTATTTGGTAAAGTCAGTGGTAAGGGAAAGGTCCATAGTAATAAAAGCTTATCTTAAGAAACAAGAGAGATGGTAATGATAACCCTATATGCAAGACAGCAAAAGAGACACCGATGTAAAGAACAGACTTTTGGACTCTGTGGAAGAGGGAGAGGGTGGGATGATATGGGAGAATGGCATTGAAACATGTACACTATCATGTAAGAAACGAATCGCTGGTCTAGATTCCATACAGGATACAGGATGCTTGGGGCTGGTGCACTGGGATGACCCAGAGAGATGATATGGGGACGGTGATGGGAGGGGGATTCAGGGTCAGGAACTTATGTACACCTGTGGTGGATTCATGTCAATGTACGGCAAAACCAATACAGTATTGTAAAGTAAAATTAATTAATTAATTAATTAAAGAAAAGGATAGATAAATGAAAAACTGGGCAAGAATGAGAGTTGAACAGGACAGGAAACTTTCCTCTGTAATGCATCAGCCTTATGTACTCGTTAAAGCAATGGGAAGTTCATGAAACTTAACAGTTTTCAATGGTTCAAGAACACTGTGTCAATAGATAATAAAAAGGTAAACTTTATATTATTTATTAAAAAAAAAAGATACAAGAGAAAAAGCAAGTAAATGACCTAAAGCAACTAGAAGAAGAAGTAAAGAACCCTGGAGCTAGTAGAAAGAAAGAACTCATAAAAATTAGGCCAGAAATAAATGAAAAAGACACAAAGGACACAATAACAAAAATCAGCAAAACTAAACTCTGTGTTTTTGAGAAGATAAATAAAATAGGCAAATCATTAGACAGACTCATCAAGAACAAGAGGGAGAATAATTGAATTAACAAAATTAGAAATGAAAATAGATAAATCACAACAGACAACACAGAAATACAAAGGATCATAAGAAAGTACTATCAGCAATTATATGACAATAACATCGACAACTTGGACGAAATGGATGAATTCTTAAAAACATACAACCTTCCAAAACTGAACCAGGAAGCAAGAGAAAATCTTAACAGACCCACCACAAGCATGCAAAGAGAAACTGTAATTAAAAATCTTCCAAGAAACAAAAGCCCAGGACCAGATGGCTACAAAGGTGAATTCTACCAAAAATTTAGAGAGGGGCTAACACCTATCCTACTCAAATCCTCCCAAAAATTTGCAGAGGAGGGTAAGCTCCCAAACTCATTCTATGAGGCCATCACCCTAAAACCAAAACCAGACAAACATGCCACAGAAAAAGAAAACTAGAGGCCAATCTTACTGATGAACATAGTTGAAGAATCCTCAAGATAATTCTAGCAAACAGAATCCAACAACATATTAAAATGATCAGACATCATGACCAACTGGGCTTTATCCCAGGGAAGCAAGGATTCTTCAGTATTTGCAAGTCAATTAAGGTAAAACACCACATATACAAACTGAAAAATAAAACCCATATGATTAACATCCAATTAAAATAAATAAATTTGTATTACAAAACATATGTTATCTCCATAGATGCAGAGAAAGCCTTTGACAAAATTCAACATCCGTTAATGATTAAAAAAAAAAAAAAACTCCGAAAAGCAGGCATAGAAGGAATACACCTCAACATAATAAAATCCATATATAATATAAACATACAGAAAATATTATCCTCAATGGCGAAAATTTGAAAAAATTTTCCCTAAAGTCAGGAACAAGACATGGGTACCCACTGTCACCACTTCTATACAACATAGGTTTGGAAGTTTAGCCACATCAATCAAAGAAAAAATTAAAAGGGAATCCAGATTGAAAAAAAAATAGAGTAAAAGATTCACTCATTGCAGATGACATGATCCTCTATATAGAGAACCCTAAAGACACCAGCAGAATATTACATAGAGCCAATCAATGAATATAGTAAACTTGCAGGATGTAAAATTAATACACATAAATCCCTTGCATCCCTATACACTGACAATGAGAAAGCCGAAGGAGAAATCAAGGAAACAGCCATTTTCACCATTTTGACGAAAAGAATAAAACACTTAGGTATAAATCTACCTACAGAAACAAGAGCTATATATAGAAAAACAGAAAACATTGATGAACGACATCAACGATGACACAAATAGATGGTGAAATATACCATATTCATGAATCGGAAGACTCAATAGAGTGAAAATCAGTATACTACCAAAAATAATCTACAGATTCAATGCAATCCCTATCAAGCTACAACAGTATTTTTCACAGAACTGAACAAATATTTCACAATGTGTATGGAAACAAACAAAAAAACAAAAAAAGAAACAAACAAATAAACAAATAAACAAAAACCTCATAGAACCAAAGCAATGTTGACAAAGAAGAATGAAATTGGAGGAATCAGCCTGCCTGACTTCAAAAAATTATACGAAGCTACAGTCATCAAGAGTGCACGGTACTGGCACAAACACAGAAATATAGATCAATGGACCAAAACAGAAAGCCCAGAGATATATCCACTCCCCTATAGACACCTTGTCATTGACAAAGGAAGGATGCTCTAATATACAATGGAGAAAACCCAATATCTTTAGCAAGTGGTGCTGAGAAAACTGGTCAACCACTTGTAATAGAATGAAACTAGAGCACTTTCTAACACCGTAGACAAAAATAAACTCAAAGTGGATTAGGGATGCAAATATAAGACAAGACACTAAAAAATTCCTAGAAGAAAACATAGGCAACACACAACCTGACATAAATCACATCAGGATCCTCCATGACCCACCTCCCAGAGTAATGGCAATAAAAGAAAAAGTAAACATGCATGACCTAAGTTTAAAAGCTTGTGTACAACAAAGGAAACCATAAGCAAGGCGAAAAGACAGCCTTCAGAATGGGAGACAACAATAGAAAGCAAAGAAATGACAGAGGTTTAATTTCAAAATTAATTCCAAACAGCTCAATACCAGAAAAATGAATGATCCAGTCCAAAAAATGGGCCAAAGAACTAAGTAGACATTTCTCCAAAGAAGACACACAGATGGTTAACAAACACATGAACAGATGCTAATTATCACCCATAATCAGAGAAACGTAAATCAAAACCACAATGAGGTACCATCTCATGCTGGTCGGAATGGCTGCTATCAAAAAGTCTACAAACAGTCAAGAAATAAATTTAAAAGATAAAACAAAAAGCAGTTGAAATGACTCGAATGTCCATCAACTAGTGATCGAAAGAATAAAACATGCAGTGCAATATTGTTTTGGCCATGAAATGGAGTTCTTATACATGCTATAACATGCTATAGATCTGAAAATACTATACTAATTAAAATAAGCCAGGAGCAAAAGAATACATAGTGCATTATTCTATTCATATGAAATTGTATGTCCCAGATTTGATAATTCTCTAAAGACAGAAAATAGAGGAGTGGATGCCAGGGCCCAGATGAAGGGGGAAATGGAAAATGTCTGCCAACTGGACAGTGTTTCACACAGGAGTGATGAAAATATTCTAGAATTAGCCAGTGGTTATGGCTAGGAAACCTTTGAAAAAATTACAAATCAATGAAATATACAGTTTATCTGGTTAATTCATGGAGCATTAACAACATGTTAGTATTTTTTAATTACTTAATTTAACGTCTATATCCAGGAATATTATCGTTCTAAAATAAAGGAGAAGTAGATATTCTCATCCAAAAAAAAAAAAAAAAATAGGGAAATTATTTTCTGCAGATATCTGATCTGTAAAAAGATGTTTAAAGGAGATATTTACATAGGAAAAGATTATATTGAAGAGAAACTATGAGTGAAGAAAGAGTGTCCTGTTGAAATTTGACAGAAAACAACAAAATTCTGGAAATCAATTATCCATCAATGAAAAAAATAAATTAAAAAAATAAAACCAAACTGAAAGGAAGGTTTGTTTGTTTGTTTTTCTTTTTTCCTTATTTTTAATTGGTAAAAGATAAATGCTTGTCTGGGCTCTTCCATCATTACTTTTCACTGATTATGAATCTTCATTATTAAAGTGGCTTTGCTTCCCTGGTGGCTCAGAGGTTAAAGTGTCTGCTTGCAATGCAGGAGACCTGGGTTCGATCCCTGGGTTGGGAAAATCCTCTGGAGAAGGAAATGGCAGCCCACTGCAGTATTCTTGCCTGGAGAATCCCATGGATGGAGGAGCCTGGTAGGCTATAGTCCACGGGGTCGCGAAGAGGTGGACAAGACTGAGCGACTTCACTTTCATGTATACAAGATACATCTTGGCTCAGAGGGAAAGAATCCGCCTGAAATGCAGGAGCCATAGAAGACACAAATTCTATTCCTAGGTATCGAAGATCCCCTGCAGGAGAGCATGGAAACCCACTGCAGTATTCTTGCCTGAAGAAATCTCCATGGACAGGAGACTGGTGGGCTACAGTCCATGGGGTGGCAAAGAGTTGGACATGACTGAGCAACTAAACAACAGCAGACACATATTCCTAACAGAAACTCCAAAAGTACTAGAAATAGTTGAGAAAATTCTCAGCATAAACAAGGTGAAACTAAAAGCCTAGACAGTAGATCTGAATTATTAAACAAAAACAAAAACAGAAACAAAAACTAGACACTATAACTGAATTATAAAATATTTTAGGCAATAAAATGTACCCAGCAGTAGTGTAAACGTGATGTTTCAACCAAGAAATAGGAGAAATATTTGATACTCACTCAGTAGAAAAACTTTCTAGTTACATTCATAAATTAAAGGAATTAAAAATCTCCAGACAATAAGCATAGCATGAAATCTATTGACGATTTTATATATAATTAAGACAGTAGAATTGTAAGGGGATTTTTAAGAAAAACATCTGCAAAAGATAGTTTTATCAGCCCCCATGGACATATGTTATTTTCTTTTTTCCATAGTCTAAAAACAACTGACAATTAAGAATGAATTTCACTTTAAAACATAGTTTTTTTTTCAAATGCAGCAGGATATTTTATGTTCCAATATAAGAAGATTTTGTACTTCTGAAGCTAAAATGTGTGTACCTTGCAGTGAATACTTTGTTTCACTGATTTAGACAGAAATAAAGAACATTGTGTGTGTTTACCTTGACAATATTTGATGTATCTCTGTGTATTTAGAATCAACTGAACGTAGGCTGTGTATTACTATGTTCTCTCAGGGACTGCAGGCTGTTCAGGAACTGGTCTCAAGGCCTTCCAAACCGTTACTGATGTTCCAAGGAATGGAGCAGTGGTAACCATGGCAGACTGTGTTGGTGACAACTGTTTAACAGGGTCTTCTCTTAAATAACTCCCCCAAAGAAGACAATGGATTTTTAAAGTATTAAAACTGTGGCCCTATGAAATATATAAACATATATTTGTATATATATGCATACACATACATACATATACATATACATACATATATATATATGCACCCATATACACACATGTGAGTGTGCATGTGTATATATATATATATATTCATTTATATACTAACATTTTCTATCTTGGGAGTAATAAATAAAATATTAAAACCTGTCAGAAAAGACGACAAGCTTTTAAAACTTAAACCAACAAAATTTTTAATTGCAGGGGAAACTAACTGTTGACATTATTTTAGAATACTGAAGTAGGGAGAAGGTAATAAAAACAGAACCAGCTTTTACATGATTTTATTCTTGTAATAAAACTCTTCATGGGCAAAGACCTCTAGTATTGCCTGCAGTGGATGTCGGCCACCCTCTCTGTCCCACCTGTGGGAGGCCACTTTTCCATTCTAAATTCCTTAGCTAAAAAGAGCCCACTCAATATTGAATTTGTGTCCTCTGAAAATGTCATTCTTTTCCTTCTTTTGTTCCCAACTTCTTCCCCTTTCTTTCTTTCTTTCCTTCTTTCTTTCTTTCTTTCTTTCTTTCTTTCTTTCTTTCTTTCTTTCTTTCTTTCTTTCCTTCTTTCTTTCTTTCTTTCTTCCTTTCTTTCCTTTTCTTTCTTTTTGTACAATTGTTAAAATTTGCTTTCTACTTATAGTCATTACACAATTCTGGCTCTATTTCACATGTTCTACAATACATCCTGAGCTCATCTTATTAATGCATCCTGTTGGTATAAGATTCAACATCTGTACTGTTGCCCGTTTCTCAGTGGTGAGACCCCTGAAGATTTCTGAGGTCTCTAGCCATGCTTTGAAGTCACTGGGTGCCCACTAGTGACCTCATTGATGGGAGGTCTTCATCTTTTCCTCCTCAGTATCTGGAGTCAGCTGTTCCATAACTGCTCTTGAGACTTTTGGCTCCCCAATCACATAAATATTTTTGAAGACTCCCAGTGGCGTGATCCAGAGCCTGTGATCACAGTGTGATAGTATTGATACTGTGGGTGTGATCATAGATATGTTCATTATGATGTCACAGAGAGTGTATGTGATGTCAGAGTGAGTATGATATCAGAGATATAGTGGGTGTGATGTAATAAAACGGTGTGATATGATAACTACACTGGATGTGATATTATAGCTTTCCTGGGGATGATGTCATATGTACTAGATTGTGTGATGTCATTTAGAGTGTGTGATGTCATATAAAGTGTGTGATGTCATAAATACAGGGATACAGTGGAAGTCATAGATGCAGTGGAAGTGATATCAGAGATAAAGTGGATGTGATGCCATTTACAGTGGATTTGATGTCATATATAGTTGATGAGATGTCATTGATACAGTCGGTCAGATCATACATATGGTGGGTGCGATATTCTCACAGATATAATGGATGTGAAGTATATATTGGGAGTGATGTCATAAGAGTGACTGTGATGTCATATATGCTGGGTGTGGTATCATAAGTAATGTGATTGTGATGTCACTAATACAGTGGATGTGATAATATGTATGGTGTGTGTGAAGTCACAGATAGAGTGGATGTGATATCAGATAGAGTGGTTGTGTTGTTATTAACAGAGTCGGTGTGATATCACATACAGTGGATATGATGTTATAAACATCAGTTCAGTTCAGTTGCTCAGTCGTGTCCGACTCTTTGCGACCCCATGAATCACAGCACGCCAGGCCTCCCTGTTCATCACCAACTCCCGGTGTTCACTCAAACTCACGTCCATCGAGTCCGTGATGCCATCCAGCCATCTCATCCTCTGACGTCCCCTTCTCCTCCTGCCCCTAATCCCTCCCTGCATCAGAGACTTTTCCAATGAGTCCACTCTTCGCATGAGGTGGCCAAAGTACTGGAGTTTCAGCTTTAGCATCATTCCTTCCAAAGAAATCCCAGGACTGATCTCCTTCTGAATGGACTGGTTGGATCTTCTTGCAGTCCAAGGGACTCTCAAGTGTCTTCTCCAACGCCACAGTTGAAAAGCATCAGTGCTTCGGTGCTCAGCCTTCTTCACAGTCCAACTCTCACATCCATACATGACTACTGGAAAAACCATAGCCTTAACTAGATGGACCTTAGTCGGCAAAGTATTGTCTCTGCTTTTGAATATGCTGAGACATATTCAAATATCTAGGTTGCTCATAACTTTTCTTCCAAGGAGTAAGCGTCTTTTAATTTCATGACTGCAGTCATCATCTGCAGTGATTTTGGAGCCACACCCCCCACCCCCAATCCACTGTTTCCCCATCTATTTCCCATGAAGTTATGGGACCGGACGCCATGATCTTCGTTTTCTGAATGTTGAGCTTTAAGTCAGCTCTTTCACTCTCCTCTTTCACTGTCATCAAAAGGCTTTTTAGTTCCTTTTCACTTTCTGCCATAAGGGTGGTGTGACAATACACAGCCTTGGCGTGCTCCTTTTCCTTTTTGGAAACAGTCTGTGTTTCCATGTCATTCTAACTCTTGCTTCCTGACCTGCATAGATTTCTCGAGAGGCAGCTCAGGTGGTCTGGTATTCTCCTCTCTCTCAGAATTTTCCACAGTTTATTGTGATCCAGAGAGTGAAAGGCTTTGGCATTGTCAAGACAGCAGAAATAGATATTTTTTCTGGAACTCTCTAGCTTTCTCCATGATCCAGCGGATGTTGCCAATTTGATCTCTGGTCCTCTGCCTTTTCTAAAACCAGCTTGAACATCACGGTTCACGTATTGCTGAAGCCTGGCTTGGAGAATTTTGAGTGTTACTTCATTAGCATGTGAGATGAGTGCAATTGTGCAGTAGTTTGAGCATTCTTTGGCATTGCCTTTCTTTGAGATTGGGATGAAAACTGACCTTTTTCCAGTCGTGTGGCCACTGCTGAGTTTTCCAAATTTGCTGGCATTTTGAGTGCAGCACTTTCACAGCATCATCTTTGAGGATTTGAAATACCTCCACTGGAATTCCATCACTTCCACTAGCTTTGTTCGTAGAGGTGCTTTCTAAGGCCCACTTGACTTCACATTCCAGGATGTCTGGCTCTAGATGAGTGATCACAGCATGGTGATTATCTGGGTCTTGAAGATCATTTTTTGGACAGTTCTTCTGTGTATTCTGGCCACCTCTTCTTAATATCTTCTGCTTCTGTTAGGTCCAGACCATTTCTGTCCTTTATCGAGCCCATCTTCGCATGAAATGTTCCCTTGGTATCTCTAATTTTCTTGAAGAGATCTCTAGTCTTTCCCATTCTGTTGTTTTCCTCTATTTCTTTGCATTGATCGCTGAAGAAGGCTTTCTTATCTCTTCTTGCCATTCTTTGTATTTTTGCATTCAGATGCTTATATCTTTCCTTTTCTCCTTTGCTTTTCACTTCTCTTCTTTCCATAGCTATGTGTAAGGCCTCCCCAGACAGCCATTTTGCTTTTTTGCGTTTCTTCTCCAGGGGCATGGTCCTGATCCCTGTCTCCTGCACAATGTCACGAACCTCATTGCATAGTCCTTCAGGCACTCTGTCTATCAGATCTCGGCCCTTAAATCTATTTGTCACTTCCACTGTATAATCATAAGGTCTTTGATTTAGGTCATACCTGAATGGTCTAGCAGTTTTCCCTACTTTCTTCAATTTAAGTCTGAATTTGGTATTAAGGAGTTCATGATTGGAGCCACAGTCACCTCCTGGTCTTGTTTTTGTTGACTGCATACAGCTTCTCCATCTTTGGCTGCAAACAATATAATCGATCTGATTTCAGTGTTGACCATCTGGTGATATCCATGTGTAGAGTCTTCTCTTGTGTTGTTGGAAGAGGGTGTTTGCTATGACCAGTGCATTTTCTTGACAAAACTCTATTAGTGTTTGCCCTGCTTCATTCCACATTCCAAGGCCAAATTTGCCGGCTACTCGAGGTGTTTCTTGACTTCCTACTTTTGCATTCCAGTCCACAATAATGAAGGACATCTTTTTTTGGGTGTTAGTTCTAAAAGGTCTTGTAGGTCTTTATAGAACCATTCAACTTCAGCTTCTTCAGCATTACTGTTTGGGGCATAGACTTGGATTACCATGATATTGAATGGTTTTCCTTGGAAACCAACAGAGGTCATTCTGTCGTTTACGAGACTGCATCCAAGTACTGCATTTTGGATTCTTTTGTTGACCATGACGGCTGCTCCATTTCTTCTGAGGGATTCCTGCCCTCAGCAGTAGATAAAATGGTCATCTGAGTTAAATTCACCTATTCCAGTCCATTTTAGTTCGCTGATTCCTAGAATGTCGACGTTCACTCTTGGAATCTCTTGTTTGACCACGTCCAATTCGCCTTGATTCATGGACCTGACATTCCAGGGTCCTATGCAATATTGCTCTTTACAGCATCGGACCTTGCTTCTATCACCAACCACATCCATAGCTGGGTATTGTTTTTGCTTTGGCTCCATCTCTTCATTCTTCCTGGAGTTATGTCTCCACTGATCTCCACCTACTGACCTAAGGTCCTCTTTCAGTATTGCATCATTTTGCCTTGTTATACTGTTCATGGAGTTCTCAAGGCAAGAATACTGAAGTGGTTTGCCATTCCCTTCTCCAGTGGGCCTCATTCTGTCAGAACTCCCCACCATGACCTGACCGTCTTGGGTTGCCCTGCAGTCATGGCTTGGTTTCATTGAGTTAGACAAGGCTGTGGTCCTATTGTGATTAGACTGATGAGCTTTCTCTGAGTATGGTTTCAGTGTGTCTGCCCTCTGATGCCCGCTTGCAACACCTACCAACTTACTTGGATTTCTCTTACCTTGGGCGTTGGGTTTCTCTTCACAGCTGCTCCAGCAAAGCGCAGCCACTGCTCCTTACCTTGGTTGAGGGGTGTCTCCTCACCGCCATGCTTCCTGACCTTCAACGTGGGATACCTCCTCTAGGCCCTCCTGCGCCCGCACAGCCACTGCTCCTTGGACGTGGGTGTGATATAGATACAGTAGGTGTGCTAATAAATATTGTGGGTGCAAAGTCACTAATATACTGGGTGTGATGTCATAAAAAACTTTTCCTGTGACATCATGAATACGGTGGGTGTGATATCATAGTTGTACTGGGCATAAAGTCATATGTAGTGGATAAAATATTATATGTTGTGTGTGTGATGTCATATGTAATGGGTTTGATGCCATAAACCCATCAGTGAGATGTCATAAGTACAGTGGAACTGGTATCATAGATATAGTACATGTGCTGCCATATAAAGTGGTGTGATGTCATCTTTACAGCGGGAGTGAATTCACAGATATAGTGGATATGTTGGCAGATATAGCGGGTGTGATGTCATTTACAGTGGGTGTGGTGTCATCAATAAAGTGGGTGTGGTGTCACAGACATAGTGGATGTGTTGGCAGATAGTGTGTGTGATATCATAAATACAGAGGGTGTGACCTCATACAGTGGGTGTGATATCATACATAGTGGATGTGATGTCACAAATACAGTGGGTGTGATGTCATAGATACAGTGAGTGTGATCATAGTAATGACTGGGGAGATGTCACAAGTATACTGGGTGTGATGTCAGTAAAAACAGTGGGTATGATGCCATAGATATAGTGGTTATGATATCATGGATACGGTGGGTGTGAAGTCACATATATAAAGGATGCGATATCATATACAGGGGATTTGATGTCATATATATTTGATGTGATGTCAATGATACAATGGGTTTGATCATAGATATGGTGCATGTGATGTCACAGATGTAGTGGATGTGAAACATACTTGGGGTGATGTCATAAATAAGTGCCGTGATGTCATAGATAGTGCAGGTGATGTCACAAATACAGTGGGTGTGATCATAGATATGGTGGATATTAATTCAGAGATAGAGTGGATGTGATGTCAGATAGAGGGTGGGTGGCAGATAGTGGGTGTGATGTCATAAATACCGAGGGTGTGACCTCATATATTGGATGTGCTGTCAAATACAGTGGGTGTGATGTCATAGATACAGCTGTGTTGTAATAAACAGAATTGGTGTGATGTCATAAATAGTTGATATGATGGCATAAACATAGTGGGTGTCATGTCATATATACTGCATATGATGTTCTCAATATATTGGATGTGATGTTATAGATACAGTGGATGTGATGCCACATGTATAGTGGAGGTGATGTCATACAATGGATGTATGTGACATCATAAATACAATTATGCATGTGACATCAAAAATACAATGAAGTTATGTCATAAATACAGTGATTTGATGTCATAAAAGGTACATGTTATGCTATATATACTGCCTAGGATATTATTCATACACTGAATGTGATGTCATACATTCAGTGGGTGTGATGTTATTGACACAGTTGGGGTGACGACACAGATAAAGTGGGTGTGTCGGCCGACATAGTGGATGTGATGCCCTAAATATAGAGTGTGTGACTTCATATACAGTGGATGTTATATCATATATAGTGGATGTGATGTCATAAATAGAGTGGGTGTACTGTCATAGACACAGTGGTTGTGATCATAGTCATAGTCATTCCGATGTAACAAAGATACTGGTCGCGATAGGTATGGAGAAAATGTAAGAATCAATGAACAAAGACCCAGAAGAATTAAGAAATAAACATACAGAGACAAACAACACAATTATTCAAAGGTACAATACTATACTGATGTCCAAGCTGGTTTTAGAAAAGGCAGAGGAACCAGAGGTCAAATTGCCAACATCCACTGGATCATGGAAAAAGCAAGAGAGTTCCAGAAAAACATCTATTTCTGCTTTACTGACTATGCCAAAGCCTTTGACTGTGTGGATCACAATAAACTGGAAGATTCTGAGAGAGATGGGTATACCAGACCACATGACCTACCTCTTGAGAAATCTGTATACAGGTCAGGAAGTAAGAGTTAGAACTGGACATGTGCCGGGGTCCAGCTCCGGTGGATCCAGGGAATTCAAAGGGTGGATGGAGTCGGCGAGGAAATAACTTATTTAGTTATTAATATAAGATTAGATTAGAAAGAAGTAGTGTAGTAGGAAAATTAAGTGGTGGAAGAGGGCTGAATAACTTGGATTACGTGGAAGACCAATAGAATTGCAGACAAGGAATTTGCACCACCTACGTTGGGCCATTGGCGCTCGCTTGGATATCTAAGGGTGCTTCGCCTTAGGCTCCCTTTTGTGCGGGTCTTAACAGCCAGGGCACGTAAGTAGACTTGGCGAGCCTCCGCACCCCAGATGGGGATTCAGCCTGAAGTTAAAATAAAGGGCGGGTGGAGAAAGGGAGAAAAGGAGAAAGAGAGAGAGAGAGACATGGGGGAAACCAGTCCAGCGACTGGCTCCGTCTTCTATTGTTTAGAAGGCCGCTTATGCTTTTGATAAACACGGAGATCAATGGGTAACACAAAGTTATGCAGCGTTAGCAGTCCAGACTCTTATCAAAACCAGGCTTTTCTCTCTGCACACCTAATTGTATGCACAAGTCTTAGGTGGTTTACATCATCTTCTGGCTAAGAAAGGCCAAGTAACATTTTACAGCCCTTTTTCTGATAAGGGTTTGTTAACTAGAATAAGGCTTATTTGTGTTTATCTTCCCAAAGTCTGGTGCCATTCTCAGAAAGCACTAAATAAAGTTACATTCTTACATAGCAAAGATACAGCAGTTTATAACAAGTGAAAGGAGTACAGCGATTTATAACAAAAGAAAAGTAATTAACTCAAAAGTCTAGTGTTGCTAACATCAAAACTACTATATATCTTTTCCCATATCCTGTTTACATTGATTAACATCCTCCCAGGTCCCTGAAAGAAAAAGAATATGGAGGCCTGCTGGCAATCATTGAGTCAGCAGTGAAAACCTATCACCAATATGATTTTTAACTCTTTAAAAAAGGCTCTGTATCTTTAAGATGTTTTTAAGCTTGGTGCCTCTTGCGGATGGGGGGCTGTAAGCAATTCACAAGCTGTAAGAGGTCTGGGGAACCTGTTAGGCAAGCTAGAGAGCAATCAGCAGGGGTTTAACTGAAACATCCCTTTCAAATGCAGATGACTAGCGCCCTGAGTTGACTCTTTTCCAGAGAATATCAGAAAAGTGGAAAAGCAGAGCACAGAAGCCGGCAGATTTTTTTTATTTTTTGTTGGGGTACATGCTTAGGAATTTCCAGGGCGGGCCCTGAAGTCTGATCATACCTTGCCTTGCATATATCAGCTTCCTTTCTCATGACCTTGTCACGGGCGGGATTCCTCACACTGGCTTCCAGCAGACATGGCCCAGACTGGTTCCTAAAAGGAAAAGGAGTATGCCAAGGCTATATACTGTCACCTTGGATATTTAACTTATATGCAGTGTACATCATGAGAAATGCTGGACTG
This sequence comes from Capra hircus, assembly GCF_001704415.2. NCBI lineage: Eukaryota > Metazoa > Chordata > Mammalia > Artiodactyla > Bovidae > Capra > Capra hircus. Next base: position 62,497 of record NW_017189563.1, on the reverse strand, counting down.
GAAGAAACACAAGCTGGAATCAGGATTGCCGGGAGAAATATCAAACACCTCAGATATGCAGATGACACCAACCTTATGGCAGAAAGTGAGAGGAACTGAAAAGCCTCTTGATGACAGTAGAAGAGGAGAGTGAAAAAGCTGGCTTAAAGCTCAACGTTCAAAAACTGAAGATCATGGCATCCAGTCCCATCACTTCATGGGAAATAGATGGGGAAACAGTGGAAACAGTGTCAGACTTTATTTGGGGGCGGGGGGGGGGTGGGGCTCCAAAATCGCTGCAGATGGTGACTGCAGCCATGAAATTAAAAGGCGCTTATTCCTTGGAAGAAAAGTTATGAGCAACCTAGATAGCATATTCAAAAGCAGAGACATTACTTTGCCAACTAAGGTCCATCTAGTCAAGGCTATGGTTTTTCCAATAGTCATGTATGGATGTGAGAGTTGGACTGTGAAGAAGGCCAAGCGCCGAAGCATTGATGTTTTTCAACTGTGGTTTTGGAGAAGACACTTGAGAGTCCCTTGGACTGCAAGGAGATCCAACTAGTCCATTATGAAGGAGATCAGCCCTGGGATTTCTTTGGAAGGAATGATGCTAAAGCTGAAGCTCCAGTACTTTTGCAACCTCATGTGAAGAGTGGACTCATTGGAAAAGACTCTGATGCAGGGAGGGATTGGGAGCAGGAGGAGAAAGGGACGACAGAGGATGAGATGGCTGGATGGCATCACGGACTCGATGGACATGAGTCTAAGTGAACTCCAGGAGCTGGTGTTGGACAGAGAGGCCTGGCGTGCTGCGATTCATGGAGTCACAAGGATTTGAACATTACTGAGGGACTGAAGTGAACTGCACTGAACAATACTATAAAAGGAATCAGTAGCAGAATATCTGAAGCAGAACAATTCAGTGAGTTGAAAGAAAGAATGGTGGAAATAAATGTTGAAGAGAAGAATAATGTAAAAACAATGCAAAGAACCAAGGATAATCTCTGAAACTTCTGGGAAAATATCTAAAGCACCAACATTCGAATTATAAGGGGGTGGGGTGGGGGGGGGTCCCAGATGAAGAAGAAGAAGAAAGGATATGAGAAAAATTTTGAAGAGTTTATTGTTGAAAGTTCCCCCAACATGGAATAGGAAATAGTCAATGAAGTCAAAGAGGTGCAAAGAGTCCCATTCAGGATAAACTCAAGGAGAAACATGCCAAGACACATATTAATCAAACTAAGAAAGATGAAAGACAGAGAAGGAATATTAAAAGGAGCAAGGGAGAAGCAACAGGCAACATACAATGGAAACCCCATACACTTAACAGCTGATCTTTCAGAAGAAACTCTGCAGGCCAGAAGGGAAAGGCAGGATATATTTAAAGTATCGAAAGGGTAAACTCTACAACCAAGATTCTAGTAGCTGGCAAGGCTCTCATTCAAAATTGCTGGAGACATCAAAAACTTTTCAGACAAGTATAATGTCAGATGATTCATGAACACAAAACCAGCTTTACAACAAACGTTGAAGGGGCTTATATAGTCAAGAAATACAAGAGAAGAAAAAAGATCTACAAAATCAGGCCTGAACAATTTTAAAAACGGCAATAGGAACATATATAATTACTCTAAATGTAAATGGGAATTACTTTAAATGCAAATACTCCAACCAAAAGACACAGTCTGGCTGAAAGGATACAAAAAGAAGACCCAGGGGATGGTCCCAAGATGGCAGAGGAATAGAACTGGGAGACCACTTTCTCCCTCACAAATTCATCGAAAGATCATTTGACTGCTGAGCCACTTCATCAACACAATTTCTGGATGCTAGCTGAGGACTCCAATAACCCAGAAAGGAAGCTCATTGTCTTTGAAAGGAGAAGAAAGAACTGAGTGAATTCCAAAGCAGAGCTAGACAGCTGCCTACAGGCCCCTTCACCCTGCCTGAGGCAGAGAGGCAGGTGTATGACAGCCAGAGCCAGAAGGCAAGGGGCAATCTTGGCCCCAGAGACTGGCATCCTCCAACAAACTGTGGGTAGGCTACTAGTTTCTTCCCCCTACTCACCCCCTCCCCCGCCCCTTTTCTTTCCCCTGAGTATATGCTCTCTTTTTATTTTATTTATTTAAAAAAAAATTATTTTATTTTACTTTACAGTACTGTATTGGTTTTGACATACATCAGCATGAATCCACCACGGGTGTATTTATGAGTTCCCAATCCTGAACCCCACCTCTCACCTCCCTCCCCATGCCATCTCTTTGGGTCATCCCAGTGCACGAGCCCCAGGTATCCTGTTTGCTGCATCGAACCTAGACTGACAATTCATTTCTTACATGATATTATACATGTTTCAATGTCATTCTCCCAAATCATCCCACCTTCTCCCTCTCCCACAGAGTCCAAAAGTCTGTTCTATATATCTGTGTCTCTTTTACTATCTCACATACAGGGTTATCGTTACCATCTTTCTAAATTCCATATATATGCGCTAGTATACTGTATTGGTGTTTTTCCTTCTGGCTTACTTCACTCTGTATAATCGGCTCCAGTTTCATCCACCTCAGTAGAACTGATTCAAATGTGTTCTTTTTAATGGCTGAATGATACTTCATTTGGTATATGTACCACAGCTTTCTTATCCATTCATCTGCTGAGGGACATCTAGGTTGCTTCCATGTCCTGGCTGTTATAAACAGTGCTGCAGTGAACATTGGCATACATATGACTCCTTCAATTCTGGTTTCCTCTGTGTGTATGCCCAGCAATGGGACTGCTGGGTCATAAGGCAGTTCTATTTCCAGTTTTTTAAGGAATCGCCAGACTGTTCTCCATAGTGGCTGTACTAGTTTGCATTCCCACCAACAGTGTTAGAGGGTTCCCTTTTCTCCACACCCTCTCCAGCATTTATTGCTTGTAGACTTTTGGATCACAGCCATTCTGACTGGTGTGAAATGGTACCTCACTGTGGTCTTGATTTGCATTTCTCTGATAATGAGTGATGTTGAGCATCTTTTCATGTTTTTGTTAGCCACCTGTATGTCTTCTTCGGAGAAATGTCTATTTAGCTCTTTGGCCCATTTTTTGATTGGGTCGTTTATTTTTCCAGAATATAGCTGCATGTGTTGCTTATATATTTTTCAGATTAGTTGTTTGTCAGTTGCTTCAATTTGCCATTATTTTCTCCCATTCCGAAGGCTGTCTTTTCACCTTGCTTATAGTTTCCTTTGTTGTCAGATCCCATTTGTTTATTTTTGCTTTTATTCCCAGTATTCTGGGAGGTGGGTCATGGAGGATCCTGCTGTGATTTATGTCGGAGACTGTTTTGCCTATGTTCTCCTTTAGGAGTTTTCTAGTTTCTGGTCTTACATTTAGATCTTTAATCCATTTTGAGTTTATTTTTGTGCATGGTGTTAGAAAGTGTTCTAGTTTCATTCTTTTATAAGTGGTTGACCAGTTTTCCCCACACCATTTATTCAAGAGATTGTCTTTACTCCATTGTATACTCTTGCCTCCTTTGTCAAACATAAGGTGACCGTAGGTGCGGGAATTTATCTCTGGGCTTTCTATTTTGTTCCCTTGATCTACATTTCTGTCTTTGTGCCAGTACCATACTGCCTTGATGACTGTGGCTTTGTAGTAGAGCCTGAAGTCAGGCAAGTTGATTCTTCCAGTTCCATTCTTCTTTCTCAAGATTGCTTTGGCTATTCGAGGTTTTTGTTTTGTTTTGTTTTGTGTTTTTTTTTTTTTTCTATTTCCATACAAATCGTGAAATTATTTGTTCTAGCTCTGTGAAAAAGACCGTTGTTAGCTTGGTAGGGAATGCATTGAATCTATAGATTGCTCTGGGTAGTATACTCATCTTCACTATATCGATTATTCTGATCCATGAATATGGTATATTTCTCCATCTATTAATGTCCTCTGATTTCTCTCACCAGTGTTTTATAGTTTTCTATATATAGGTCTTTAGTTTCTTTAGCTATGTACATTCCTAAGTATTTTACTCTTTTTGTTGCAATGATGAATGGGATTATTCCCTTAACTTCTCTTTCTATTTTCTCATTATTAGTGTATAGGAATACAGGGCTTTATGTGTGTTGATTTTATATCCTGCAACTTTACTATATTCATTGATTAGCTCTAGTAGTTTTCTGGTGTAGTCTTTACGGTTTTCCGTATAGAGGATCATGCCATCTGCAAACAGTGAGAGTTTTGCTTCTTCTTTTCAAATTTGGATTCCTTTTATTTCTTTTTCTGCTCTGATTGCTGTGGCCGAAACTCCCAGAACTATGTTGAATAGTAGTGGTGAAAGTGGGAACCCTCGTCCAACTTTCTTGAATTGTTCCTGACTTTAGGGGAAATGCTTTCATTTTTTCACCATTGAGGATAATGTTTGCTGTGGGTTTCTCATATATAGCTTTTATTATGTTGAAGTATGTTCCTTCTATTCCTGCTTTCTGGATGGTTTTTATCATAAATGGATGTTGAATTTTGTCAAAGCATATCTCTGAATCTATTGAGATAATCATATGGGTTTTATCTTTCAATTTGTTAATGTGGTGAATTACACTGATTGCTTTGCAGATATTGAAGAATCCTTGGATCCCTGGGATAAAGCCCACTTGGTCTTGGTGTATGACCTTTCTAATGTGTTGTTGGATTCTGCTTGCTAGAATTTTGTTAAGGATTTTTGCATCTATGTCCATCAGTGATATTGGCCTATAGTTTTCTTTTTTTTGTGGCATCTTTTCCACATAAGATGGTGGAGGAATAGGATGGGGAGACCACTTTCTCCTCCACAGGATCATCAAAAGAGCATTTCAACGCTGACTTAATGCCACAAAACAACTTCTGAATGCTGGCAGAGGACATCAGTCACCCAGAAAAGCAGCTGATTGTCTTCAAAAACAGGCAGGAAAAAATATAAATGATGAAAAAAAAAAAATGACACGATGTAGGAAGGGAGCTCCATCCTGGGAAGGGGGTCTTAAAAAGAGAGAAGTTTCCAAACAACAGGAAACACTCTCACTGCTGAGTCTGTGGCGAGCCTTGGAAGCACAGAGGGCAACATAACAGGAAGGAAAAATAAACAAATAATTAAAACCCACAGATTATGAGCCCAATGGTAACTCCCCCCATGGAGAAGCAGCACAGATGCCTGCATCCACCACTAGCAAGCGGGCGCTGGGCAGGGAGGTGCGGGCTGCTTTGCTTTTTAAGGACCAGGCCCGAATGCCCCAAGTGGAACCAGAGTGCACTAACTTGGGCTAGCAAACCAGAATGTGGGAACGTAGCTACCGCGCGAAAACCTCTAACATAAGACCCCACCAGCACCACGCAAAGAACAAAGGGTGGGACAGAATTAGCCGGCTGCAGACCATCCCCCTCCAGTGACAGGCAGCCAGAGCCGGAAGGGCCAGAAGGGAGCAATAGCATCCCCAGAGAGACATTAACTACCAAAACGCAAACAGGCTTCTTTGCTAACTAAGACTTCTTGGGGTTCTGAAGAGTCATCATCTGCCTGAGAAGGTGTGCCGGTCGTACACCCAGAAAACTGAGCAGCAGGTATGGGAGAGGCGATAAGAGGCAGCGACCACACTCGCCACTCACCTGAGCTACTCGGACCTGGGAAGGGCACAAAATGCAGGCCCAACCGAGTCTGTGCTTCTGAGGACTACCTCAGTGCCTGAGCCTGAGCGGCTTAGACCTGGGAGGGTGCATGCAGCCCAGGGCTGGCCTCAGACGGTTCCTGGTGGAGCAACCTAGAGCCTGAGCTCTGTGTGCCATGAGAGGGGGCAGGCCCAGTGTGGATGAGACACTGCAAGCACAAACCAGTGTTATTTGTTTGCAGCATCCCTCCCTTCCCACAGCACGACTGAACAAGTGAGCCTAAAAAAAATTGTCCCCCACCACCTCCCTCATGTCAGGGCGGAAATCAGACACTGAAGAAACCAGAAAACAGAAGATGCTAAAACAGAGGCAACCACCTTGGAAGTGACAGGTTCAATTGATTAAAACCCTGTCGTTAGTACCCACTACATAGGCAGGGGCCTATAGATCTTGAGAAATATAAGCCGGACCAAGGAACTATCTGAAAATAAACTGACCCCACACTGCCCACAGCAACACCAGAGAAAGTCCTATATGTGTCTTTACTATTTTTGCAACCATTCTTTTTTGTTAGTTTGTTTGTTTTTCTTTTTTTTTTTTAACATTTTTTGAATTTTTAAGTCTTCTATTTCTCCTTTAATTTTCATTTTTATGAAACCTGCTATTACTTACCAAAAAAAAAAAAAAAAAAGAAAGAAAGAAAGACAGAAAAGAAAAAGAAAGAGAGAGAGACCCTATTTTTAAGGTTACCAGTTTCTAACGAAGTCTTTCTGGGATCCTGCACGGTTGACGTCTGCCAGGAGGGTTGCAGCCTGCAATCAACTCCCCAGAGGAGACATAACTGAGATGGTGCTCTTTATGGCACACCATGGAGACTGAGCAGCCCAGACCAGGGAGATGATTAAGATGCACGGCCCACCTAGGACAGGGCTCTCACTAAGCACCTGGTCACCTGAGCTGCTTTAACCTGGGAATGGCCCCAAAAGCATGCCCAACAGAGTTTGTGCCCTTGTGGAGTACCTGAGAAACTGAACCTGAGTAGCTTAGACCTGGGGATTTCACAAAAGGCAGGGCCCTCTTTGGACAATGCCCCTGCAGGACAACCAGGAGACTGAGAAGTGTACACCAGGAAAGCATACGCCACTGTGAACTGGGGCAAGATAACTGTGGTCCAAATGCCCCTGGCCCCACACACACACCAGTGATATTTGTTTGCAGTGTTCCTCCCTCCCCACAGCACAACTGAGCCAATGAGTCTAAATAAGTGACCACTTTTGCCCCCTTGCACCAGGGCATAAAGTAGACACTGAAGAGACTTCCAAACAGAGGAAGCCAAACGAAGTAAAGAGGGAACAGCTCTGCAAGTGACAGGAGCAACAGATTAAAACCATGTAGCTAACATTGAGCAAGCATTAGAAGGGGCCTATAGACTTGAGAAGACGCAGAAGCTGGAACAAGGAACTATCTGACACCGACTTGACCCCACACGAAGAGATCTAGAGTAACTACTAGATATATTTTTACTGTTTCCAACTTTTTAACATTTTTTTAAGTTCTTTATTACTCCTTTAATTTTCATTTTTATAACCGACTATTTACTTGAAAAACAAGACACTATTATAATTTTGGGGACTGATTTTGCTTTGTATTTTTAACATTGTATTTGAACAGTCTAATCTCTACTCCAGACTTTTTAAAATTAATTAATTAATTAATTAGGAGGCTAATTACTTTGCAATATTGTGGTGGCCTTTGCTATATATTGATATGATAATTACTTTGCAATATTGTGGTGTTTTGTTTTGTTTTCCATGTATTGATGTGAATCAGCCATGGGTGTACATGTGTCCCTCATCCTGAACCCCCTTCCACCTCCTTCCCTATCTCATCCCTCAGGGTCATCTCAGTACCGTGAGCCTGAGTGCCCTGACTCAAGAATCAAACCTGGACTGGTGATCTTTCTCATATGTGGCAATATACATGTTTTAATGCTATTCTCTCAAATCATCCACTCTAGTCTTCTCCCACAGAGTCCAAATGTCTGATCTTTCTCTCTGTTTCTTTTGCTGCCTCAAATATACGGTCATCATTGCCATCTTTTAAGTTCCATATGTATTCATTACTCTTCTACATTGGTGTTCTTATTTCTGACATACTTCACTCTGTATAACAGGCTACAGTTTCATCCACCTCATTAGAATGGATTCAAGTGTATTCTTTTTAATAGCTGAGCAGTTTTTCATTCTGTATACGTATCAGAGTGATCATATAGATTTGTCTGCCAATGGACATCTAGGTTGCTTCCATACCCTACTATTGAAAAGAATGCTGGGATGAACATTGGGATGCATGTGTCTCTTTCAATTCTGGTTTCCTCTGTGTGCATGCCCAGAAGTGGGTTTGCTGGGTCAAATGGCAGTTCTATTTCTATGTTTTTAAGGAATCTCCACACTGCAGTCCATGGTGGCTATGTTTGTTTGAATTCTCACCAACAGTGCAAGAGGGTTTCCTTTGCTCAGCACCCTCTTCAGCATTCATTGTTTTGTAAACTTTTGGATAGCAGCCATTCCAATTGGCATGAGATAATACCTTATTCCGGTTTTGATTTGCATTTCTCTGATAATGAGTGATGTTGAGCATCTTCTCATGTGGTTGTTAGCCATCTGTATGTCCTCTTTGGAGAAATGTCCATTTAGTTCTTTGGCCCATTTTTGACTGGGTCATTTATTTTTCTGTTAGTGACTTGGATAGGCTTCTTGTATATTTTTGAGATTAATTCATTTGCTATTATTTTCTCCCATTGTGAAAGCTGTCTTTTCAGCTCGCTTATAGTTTCTTACATTGTGCAGAAGCTTTCAAATTCAATTAGGTCACTTTTTGTTTATATTTACTTTTACTCCAGTACCCTGGGAGGTGGGTCATAGCGGATCCTGCTGTGATTTGTGTCAGAGAGTGTTTTTCCTGTATTTTCCTCTAGGAGTTTTCTATTTTTTGCTTCACAAGTGGTTGCCCCATTTTCCCAGCCCCACTTGTGAAACAGATTGCCTTTTCTCCATTATATATTCTTGCCTGCTTTGTCAAATATAATGTATCCATGGATGTGTGGATTTATCTTGGGACTTCCTATTATGTTCCATTTATCTATATTTCTGTCTTTGTGCCAGTACCATACTGGCTTGATGACTTTAGCTTTGTAGGTTAGTCTGAAGTCAGGCAGGTTGATTCCTCCAGTTCCATTCTTTTTTTCTCAAGTTTATTTTGGCTATTTGAGGTTTTTTGCACTTTGATACAAACTGTGAAATTATTTGTTCTCGTTCTGTAAAAGTACCATTGGTAGCTTCTTAATTACTTTAAATGTAAGTGGAATAAATGCTCCAACCAAAAGACACAGACTGCCTGAATGGATGCAAAAACAAGACCCATATATTTCCTGTCTACAAGAAACAAAGTTCATATGTAATACACATATAGACTGAAGGTGAGAGGAAGGAAAAACATATTCTATACAAATGCAAAGTCAAAGAGAGCTGGAACAGGAGTCCTCATATCAGACAAGGAGTCCTCATATCAGACAAAACAGACCTTCAAGTAACACTTCAAGGGATAAGGAAGGGCACTACATAACGATCAAGGGATTAATCCAAGAGGAAGATGTAACAATTGTAAATATCTATGAAGAAACCCTGATGCTAGGAAAGATTGAGGGAAGGAAGAGAAGGGGATGAGAGAGGATGAGATGGTTGGATGGCATCACCAACTCAATGGACATAAGTTTGGGTAAACTCTGGCAAGTGGTGATGCACAGGGAGACCTGGAGAGCTGCGGTTCATGGGTTTGCAAAGAGTCACACTTAGTGACTGAACTGAACTGATGCACTGAACACCTTATTGCCAAATTCACACGGAAATTCAGGAAAGTAGGGGAAACCACTGGATCACTCAGGTAGGAACTAAATCGAATCTATTTTGATTATACAGTGGAAGTGACAAATAGTTTCAAGGGAATAGATCTGATACAGTGTCTGAAAAACCATGGGTGGAGGTGTGATCACTCACCTAGGGCAAGAGATCCTGGAATGCAAAGACAAGAGGGCTTAAAAAAAAAAAAATCACTATGAACAAAGCTAGTGGATGTAATGGAATTTCCAGTTGAGCCATTTCAAACCCTAAAAGAGGATGTTGTGAAAGTGCTGCACTCAATATGCCAGGAAATTTGGAAAACACAGCAGTGACCACAGGATTAAAAAAGATCAATTTTCATTCCAATCCCAAAATAAGGCAATGCCAAATAATCTTCAAATTAATGCAAAATCACACTCATCTCACACCCTAGCAAAGCAATGTTCAAAACTCTCCAAGCCAAGCTTAAACAGTATGTGAATTGTCAACTTCCTTATATTTAAGCTGGATTTAGAAAAGTCAGAGGAACCAGAGTTCAAATTGCCAACATCCACTGCATCATCAAGAAAGCAAGACAGTTCCAGAAAAAAAAAAAAGAAAGAAAAACACGCGCGCGCACACACACACACACACACACACAAAAGAAAACAAACAAACAAACAAAAACCACACATCGATTTCTGCATTATTGACTATGCTTAATCCTTTGACTGTTTGGAACAAGAAACTGTGGACAATTCTGAAAGAGATGGGAATATCATACCATCTGAACTACCTTCAAAGAAAGCTGTATGCAGGTCAAAATGCAATAGTTAGAACTGGACATGGAACAAAAAACTGAGTGCAAAGGGAAAAGAGTGCATCAACACTGTATTTCATCACAATGATTATTGAATGCATAAGCAAATGAGTTTATGTGAAATGGTGGGGTGGATAGAGCAGAACTTAGAATAAAGATATCTGGGAGAAGTATCAATAGCCTCAGATATGCAGATGACACCACTCTTGTGGCAGAAAGTGAATAAAAACTAAAGAGCCTCTTGGTGAAAGTGAAAGAGGAGAGTGAAAATATTGGTTTAAAACTCAACATTCATAAATCTAAGATCATAGCTTCTGGTCCCATCACTTCTTGGCAAATAGATGGATGGGAAAACAATGGAAACAGTTACAGACTTTATTGCGGGGGGTGGGGGTGGGGGGCCGCGGGGAAGCTCAAGATCACTCCAGATGATGACTGCTGCCATGAAACTAAAAGACACTTGCTCCTTGGAAGAAGAGCTTTGTCCCAACTAGATAGCATATTAAAGAGCATACACAATGCACTACCAACAAAGGGACACCTAGTCAAAATAATACTTTTTCCAGTAGCCATGTATGGGTATGAGAGGGGACTATAAAAAAGCTGAATGCCTAAGAGTTGATGGTTTTGAACTGTGTTGATGGAGAAGAGTCTTGAGAGTTCCTTGGACCTCAAGGAGATCAAACCAGTCAATCCTCCAAAAATTAGTCCTGAATGATCATTGAAAGGATGGACGCTGAAGCTGAAGCTGTGATACTTTGGCCAGCTGATGTGAAGAACTAACTCATTTGAAAAAATACCCTGATGCTGGGAAAACTTGAAGGCAAGAAAAGAAGGGGACGACAGAAAATGAGATGGTTCTTTGGAGAAATGTCTGTTTATGTCGTTTTCTCAGTTTCCACCCCCCCCCCCCAACCTTTTGGTTGAGTTGTTTCTTTTTCTGGTATTGAGTTGTATGAGCTGCTCATATATTTTTAAAATGAATCCTTATTTAATTGTTTCATTTGCTATCGTTCCCCCCCTCCCCATTCTGAGGATTGTCTTTTCGCCTCGCTTATAGACTCCTTTTCTGTGAAAAACTTTTAAGTTCAATCAGGTCTCACTTGTTTACTTCAGTTTTTATTTACACTGCTCCAGAAGATGGATCTTAGAGGATCACATGGATCATAGAGGATCTTAATTTGATTTGTGTCATTGAGTGTTCTACCTAGGTTTTTGTCTAAGAGCTTTATAGTTTTTGGTCTTACATTTACGTCTTTAATCCATTTTGAGTTGATCTTTGTGTTTGGTGTTAGGAATGTTCTAATTTCATTCCTTTACATGCAGCTGTCCAGTTTTTCCTGGCACCACTTATTGAAGAGGTTGTCTTCCCATTGTATATTCTTCCATCCTTTATCAAAAATAAGGTACCCATAGGTGCATGGATTTGTTTCTGAGCTTTCAAACTTCTTCCAGTGGTTTATATTTCTGTTTTTGTGCCAGTGCCATAATTTCTTTGTGCCAGAGCTTTGTAGTATAATTGGAGGTCAGAAAGGTTGATTTGTCCAGCTCCATTTTTCTTTCTGTTTCAAAATAAGAAAAGGAGTATGTCAAGGCTGTATATTGTCACCCTGCTTATTTAATTTGTTTGCAGAGTACATCATGAGAAACGTTGGGCCAGAAGAAGCACAAGCTGGAATCAAGATTGCCGGGAGAAATGCTAATAACCTCAGATATGCAGATGACACCACCCTTTCGGCAGAAAGTGAAGAAGACCTAAAAAGCCTCTTGATGAAAGTGAAAGAGGAGAGTGAAAAAGTTGGCTTAAAGCTCAACATTCAGAAAACTGGGGTCGTGGCATCTGGTCCGATCACTTCATGGGAATTAGATGTGGAAACTGGAAACAATGTTAGACTTTATTTATTTTTTTGGGGGGGGGAGGGGTTCCAAAATCACTGGAGATGGTGATTGCAGTCATGAAATTAAAAGACGCTTACTTCTATGAAAACACACACACACACACACACACACACACACACACACACAGAGTTATGACCAACCTAGATAGCATATTGAAAAGCAGAGGCATTACTTTGCCAACAAAGGTCCGTCTAGTCAAGGCTATGGTTTTTCCAGTGGTCATGTATAGATGTGAGAGTTGGGCTGTGAAGAAAGCTGAGCACTGAAGAACTGATGCTTTTGAACTGTGGTGTTGGAGAAGACTCTTGAGGGTCCCTTGGACTGCAGGGAGACCCAAGCAGTCCATTCTGAAGGAGATCAGCCCTGGGATTTCTTTGGAAGGAATGATGCTGAAGCTGAAACTCCAGTTCTTTGGCCACCTCATGTAAAGAGTTGACTCATTGGAAAAGACTCTGATGCTGGGCTGGATTGGGGACAAGAGGATGAGATGGCTGGATGGCATCACCGACTCTATGGACGTGAGTCTGAGTGAACTCCAGGAGTTGGTGACGGACAGGGAGGCATGGCATGCTGCAATTCATGGGGTCGCAAAGAGTGGGACACGACTGAGTGACTGAACTGAACTGAACCGACCTGATTGTTCTTTCTCAAGACTGCTTTGGTTTTGGGGGGGCCTTTTGAGTTTCCATATGAGTTGAGAATTTTCTTTTGTCCTACTGCTGTGAATAAATGTCATTGGTAATTAGATAGGGGTCACAATGAATCTGTAGATTGTAGTTGGTAATATAATCATTTTCTCAATATGGATTCTTCCTACCCAGGAGCATGAATTACCTATCCATCTGTTTATGCTGGCTTTAATATCTTTCATCCCTACTTGATCTCTTTCATCCATATTTGACTGCTGGAAAAGACACCCCTCTCATTTGATGGACCTTTGTCAGCAAAGCAATGTCTCAGCTTTTTAATATGCTGTCTAAGTTAGTTGTAGATTTTCTTCCTAGGAGCAAGTGTCTTTTAATTTCATGGCTGAAGTCACCATCTGCAGTGATTTTGAGACCAAGAAAATAAAGTTTGTGACTGTTTCCATTGTTTCCCCACCTATTTGCCATGAAGTGACTAGACTGGATGTCATGTTCTTAGTTTATTACTATTATTTTTTAATATTGAAGTTTATGTCTTTTGTTCCCTCTTTCACTTTCATCAAGAGGCTCTTTAGTTCCTCCTCATTTTCTACTATAAGGGTGGTGTCATCTGCTTACCTCAGTTGTTGTTATTTTTCCTGACAATCTTTATCCCAGCTTGTCCTTTATTCACCCTGGAATTTCATATGATATTCTCTGTGGATGTGTAAAATAAGCAGGTGACCACACACACATGACCTAGCAATGGAATTCTTCAAGGTGTTAATAAAAAAGACACATGCACCCCAACATTCCTTGAAGCACACAGTTCACCAAGACATGGAAGCAACCTGAATGTCCATCAGACGATACATGAATGGATACCACGTCTTTATCTACTTGTCTGAGAAAGACAAGTAAAACTTTAGGCACTGAGAGAGGGTATCAGAGGGCAGGCAGATTGAAATCACAATCACAGAAAACTAACCAATCTAATCACATGGACAACAGCCTTGTCTAACTGAATGAAACTATGAGCCATGCCATGTAGGGCCACCCATATCAGACGGTTCATGGTGGAGAGTTCTGACAAAACGTGGTCCACTGGAGAATGAAATGGGAAAGCACTCCAGTATTGCTGCCTTGAAAACCTCCAGAACTGTATAAAAAAACTGACAGGACACTGAAAGATTAACTCCCCGGGTCAGTAGGTTCCCAGTATGCTACTGGGCGTCAGTGGAGAAATAACTCCAGAAAGAGTAAAGAGATGGAGCCAAAGCAAAAACAACATCCAGCTGTGAATGTGACCAATGAGAGAAGCAAGGCCCGATGCTGTGAAGAGCAATACTGCATGGAAGCGAAAGTAAGTGAAAGTGAAGTCGCTCAGTCGTGTCCAACTCTTTGCGACCCCATGGACTGTGGCCCAGCAGGTTCCTCCGTCCATAGGTTTCTCCAGGCCAGAATACCAGAGTGGGTTGCCATTTCCTTCTCCAGGGGATCTTTCTGACCCAGGGATCGAACCCAGGTCTCTCGCACTGCAGGCAGATGCTTTTAACCTCTGAGCCACCAGGGGAACCTTAAATGTTAGGTCCATGAATCAAGGCAAATTGGAAGTCATCAAACAGGAGATGGCAAGAGTGAACGTTGACCTTTCAAGGATCAGCAAAATAAAATGGTCCGGAATGAGTGAATTAAACTCAGATGACCACTATACCTACTACAGTGGGGAAGAATCCATTAGAAGAAATGAAGTAGCCATCAGAGACAACAAAAGAGACTGAAATGCAGTACTCGGATGCAGTCTCAAAAACGACAGAATGATCTGTTCCTTTCCAAGGCAAACCATTCAATATCATGGTAACCCAAGTCCATGCCCCGACAAATAATTCTGAAGAAGCTGAAGTTGAACGGTTCTATTAAAACTTACAAGACTTTCTAGAACTAACACACCAAAAAGATGTCCTTTCCATTATAGGGGACTGGATGGAATAGCAGGATGTCAAGAAACATCTGAAATAACAGGGAAATTGGGCCTTGGAGTACAGAATGGAGCAGGGCAAAGGATAATAGGCTTTTTCCAAGTGCTTGCTGGTCGTAGCAAGCACCCTTTTACAACGCTACAAGAGAAGACTCTACAAATGGGCATCACCATAGATGGTCAACACCGAAATCAGAGTGATTACATTCTTTGCAGCAAAAGGTGGAGAAGGTCCATACAGTCAGCAAAAACAAGACCAGGAGCTGACTGTGGCTCAGATCGTGAACTCCTTATTGCCAAATTCATACTTAAATTGAAAGTAGGGAAAATCACTAGACCACTCATGTATGAGCTAATTAAAATCTCTTATGATTCTACGTTGGAAATGAGAAATAGATTTAAGGCACTAGATCCGATAGACAGAGTGCCTGATGGACTGTGGATGGAGGTTCAAGACATTGTACAGGGGACAGGGATCAAGACCATCCCGAAGAAAAAGAAAGGCAACTAAGCAAAATGGCTGTCTGAGGAGGCCTTACAAACAGCTCTGAAAAGAAGAAAAGCAAAAAGGAAAGACATACCCATTTTAGTGCAGAGTTCCAAAGAATATCAAGGAGAGATGAGAAAGCTTTCCTCATTGGTCAGTGCAAAGAAAAGAGGAAAACAATAGAATCGGAAAGACTAGAGAACTCGTCGAGAAAATTAAAGATACGAAGGGAAAATTTCATGTGAAGATGGGCTCAATAAAGGACAGAAATTTTATGGACCTAATAGAAACAGAAGAGATTAAGAAGTGGTGATAAATAGACACAGAAGAACTGTTCAAAAAAAGATCTTCACGACCCAGATAATCACGTTGCTGTGATCACTCACCTAGAGCCAGACGTTCAGGAATGTGAAGTCAAGTAGGCCTTAGAGAGCGTCACAATGAACAAAGCCAGTGGAGGTGATGGAATTCCAGTTGAGCCATTTCAAATCCTAAACGGTGATGCTGTGAAAGTGCAGTGCTCAATAGGCCAGAAAATTTGGAAAACTCAGCAATGTCCACTGAACTGTGAAAGTTCTATTTTCAATCCAATCCCAAAGACAGGCAATGCCAAAGAATGCTCAAACTACTGCACAATTACACTCATCTCATACACTAGTAAAGTAGTCCTCAAAATTCTCCAAGCCAGGCTTTCCATTTATGCTTACTACAAATTGCCGGCTCTGTTCTTCATGTGTACAATACATCTTACACCTAATGCTTTGTGTCTCCCAGTCCCCCACCTCTGTATTGTGCCTTCCCTTCCCCCTCCTGGATGGTAACCAGTAGATTGTTCTCTATTTCTGTGAGCCTACATTTTGTTAAATTCTCTACTTTCTGTTATGTTTAGATTCAATAAATGATATCATATCAATAAGACATATAATTTCTATCTGAAGTTCTTTACTTAGTTATTACACCTTCCATGTTTTTGCAAATGGCAATATTTTCTTCTTTTTATTGCTGAGTAATATTCCAAAGGTCTTCTGGTGGCTGAGTGGCAAATAATCTATCAGGAGACGTGGGTTCAATCCATAGGTAAGGAAGATCCCATGGAAAAGGAAATGGTAACCCACTGGAGTATTCTTGCCTGGATAATTCCATGGGCAGAGGAGGCTGGAGGGTAGAGTGCACGGTGTGGCAAGGAGGGGTACATGCCTTAGTGATTGAACAACAACGACTGTCCTGTGGTACACATATGCCACATCCTTATCATTCATGTGACTCTCATCTGGCGACCGTTTGGGTTGCTTCTGTGTCTTGCTGAATTGTGTGACTTAAGCAACTTTGGGGTACATGCGCCTTTTAAATTAATGCTGTGTGTGTTTGTGTTAATATTTATCCAATAATGAAATTGATAGGTCATGTGCTATTCCATTTTTAGCTTTTTGATAAATCTCCATACTGAAAAACAAACAAACAAACAAACAACAGCAACAACAACAAAAGCATTATTTAGCTTCTAAAGATTACCTTTTAGAAAGGAAGATTGAGTTTTTGAGGCTGCTAGTTGCTGACATCATATTTTGAGGTGTAATAAACACTTCTATGAAGTAAGTGGCCTAGGGGCAACTACTATGTATGTCTTTTTAGTAAATGGCACTTCAACCCCACACATGAAAAGGCTCCCTAGCTAAGTTCGCACCTCTGCACTCAGACATAAACCTCAAGTACTCTTCCTCTTCCTCTTCCTCTTTAGGTAAGTGCATCTTTGGGGCTCAGTCTGCACCCAGTTCTTCCCACTACTTGCTGCCTACATGGACCTTCTGGTCTCATCTTCAACTCCCAGGACCTATCTGGCTCCCTCTTCATATATTTATCTCTTCCCTGCCGTCTCCATCCCCCAGTATCAGAGAACTGAGAGATACACCTAATTCCACTTCAGGTTGAATTTATTTACTGTTCATCATTAGTGTATGCTGTTGGTATAAGATTAAATGACTGTACTGTTGGCCAGTTCTTATCGGTGAGACACTCGAAGATTTCTGAGCTCTCTAGCCATGTTCTGAAGTGACTGGCTGCCCACTGGTCCAGCTGGAATAGCAAGGTTCTCCACTATCTCTGGGACCTCCTCCAGTTTGTTCTGGTTCAGCTCTTCATTCACCTTTGAACCCTGGCTACAGAGCTTTGAGCCTCTGATTTTCTTAAGCTTCTCTGAGGTAGGAGATTTTTGAGAAGATTTCTTGGTCAGCTTTGGCTGAAATTGCTTATTCATCCTCACAGTTACCCTGGCCACCTGTAGAAAATTAGAGGAGCAAGGAATGGCATTGATTTGGGGAAGAGGGTGATGATGTTCTGAACTGAAGGCTTGAGGAGAAGGGGTGTGCACAGAGAAGGGGTATGTGACAGGCAAGGATGGGAGTGGGGGGTCTTAAGGGGCAGTGTCAACAGACAAGAGGAGTTTGGATGGGTTCGTCTCACCTTGACACTTCTTTTGGACCTCAATGGAGAGCAGGTCTTCATATTTTCCTCCTGGATATCTGGAGTCGACTGTTCCCAAACAGCTGTAGAGCCTTGTGGCTTCCCATTCATCTTATTCATTTTGAAGACTCACAGTGGTCTACTCCAGAGGCCCTGAGCCCCTCTATACCTACCCCTCCATAGGGGGCCACACCCTTATGCTTTATGAGTTCAGCAAGTCATTCCCCAGTCAATGGGGGACCTGGGTGAGCGTTGACATCACAAAGTCCCATTCTGATACCTCTAGGGGAGGATGCAGAGTGACTCAGATGACTTTGTGGGAGAAATGAGGCATTTTAAAAACCCCTACAGAACTCTCCAAACTCACCTGCCATTCTCATCTCTCTAAGTTAACTCAGATGTGTCACATGGCAGGAACAGTGTGTCTCCTTCAACCTTTCCCCACAGCCACACTATTCCAGGTTTCATTCTGTTGTCTCTCACCTTTCACAATTCTGAAGTTTCACCTTGAAGATGATTTATTTCTGGGCAACTTACCAGAAAACTTATCCATTCCCCCCCCCCTCCTTTTCTCAGTGTTCATGTAGCTCTCCTTAGGTTTCTAGTTTCTAGTCTGAAAACCCTGCTTCAGGCTGTGAGAGTGCACTGAATACAGTTGCTCTTAATCCACTTGGAACTCCAAATCCTAGACTACCCGAGGACTGACCCTAGAGACTCAATTAGAGAGAAGTCACACAAAGGTAACCCTTGAATACAAGACCCAGAATCACTCTACAAACAGTAGCTCCCCGTGCAGGATATCTCATCCAAGATATCACAAACAAAACAAACATAAAAACCCAGTCATCAGTAGACAGGATTTCCACCTGCCTCACATTTGCCAATCAGGGGAAAAAGAAACACTTAACACACACACACACACACACACACACACACACACACACACACACACACACACACACACACACACCCCTCAGCACATATCCCCTGTCTGTACACCATACGCAAAGCCCTGAACCAAGTTTTGGAAGGCAGAAACAAAAAGGAAGAAAGAATTGAACCTTGAATCCTGGGAGATAGAGATGTTAAACATAAACAGTTAAAAAAAAAAATAGAAAAGGCAGAGAAATACTACACAAACGATGGATCAAGCTAGAAACACAGAATTCCACATTACTACAGGGGAAATAGGCAAAGTATCTGAAAAATAATTCAGAATATGATAGTAAAGATGATCAAAACACTTGAAAAGAAACTGGAGAAAATGCAAGAATCAATGAACAAAGACCTAGATGAATTAAAGAACAAACATACAGAGACAACAAAATTGCTGAAATTAAATATACTCTGCTAAGTCACTTCAGTCGTGTCCAACTCTGTGCGGCCACATAGACGGCAGCCCAGCAGGCTCCCCTGTCCCTGGAATTCTCCAGGCAAGAACACTGCAGTGGGTTGCCATTTCCTTCTCCAATTCATGAAAGTGAAAAGTGAAAGCAAAGTTGCTCAGTCATGTCTGACTCTTGGCAACCCCATGGACTGCAGCCTACTAGGCTCCTCCGTCCATGGGATTTTCCAGGCAAGAGTACTGGAGTGGGGTGCCATTGCCAAGCAGACAATCTGAAGCAGAAGAACGAACCAGTGATCTTGAAGATAAAATAGTGGATATAAGTACTGAAGATCAGAATAAAGAATAAGAAATGAAAAGAATGGATAGTTTCAGAGACCCTTGGGATAATCTTAAATATACCAAATATTGAGTATTAGGGGACCCAGAAGAAGAGAGAAAAGGAAAGGGTTTGAGGAAAATTTGGAAGAGATTGTAGCTGAAAATTTCCCCAACATGGAAAAGGAAATAGTCAATCAAATCAAACAGGCACAAAGAGCCCCGTACAGGATACTCCAAAGCAGAAACATGGTAAAACACAATAATCTAACTAACAAAGACTAAACGCAAAGAAGGAATATTTTAAAAAGCAAGGGAGAGGCAACAAGTAACATACAAAGGAAAACCTACTCACTTAAGAGCTATTCGTTCAGCAGAAACCCTGCAGGCCGGAAGGGAATGGCAGAATATATTTAAAACACTGAAAGGGAAAAATCTACCACCAAGATTACTGTACCCAGCAAACACCTCATGCAAAACTGATGGAGAAATCAAACTGTTCAGAGAAGCAGAAGTTAAGACAATTCAGTATGACCAAAGCGGCTTTACAACAAATCTTAAGGGTACCTATATAGTCAAGAAATACAAAAGAAGAAAAAAAGATCTACAAAATCAACCCAAATCAATTACGATAATTATAATAGAAACATGGATATCAATAATTAGCTTAAATGTAAATGGATTAAATGCTCCAAACAAAAAGCACAGCTTGGCTGAATTGATACAAAAACAGGTATCGATTATTTTCTCTACAAGAAACACACGTCAGCCCTAAAGACACATATAGACTGAAAGTGAGAGGATGGAAAATTATATTCCATGCAAATGGGAAGCAAAAGAAAGCTGGAGTAGCAATCCTCATATCAGAAAACATAGACCTTAGAACAAGAGTACTACAAACGACGAAGAAGAACACTACATAATGATCAAGGGATCAATCCAAAACGAAGACATAACAGTTGTCAATATATATGCACCCAACATAGGAGCACAATACATAAGACAAACGAATTTTCAAAAAAAAAAAAATTTAGAGATACAAAGGGATCATTTCATGCAAAGATGGGTTCAATAAAGGACAGAAATGGTGTGGACCTAACAGGAGAAGAAGGTATTAAGAATAGGTGGCAAGAATACACAGGAGAACTGTACAAATAAAGATCTTCACGACCCATATAATCACGAAGGTGTGATCACTACAACTTACCTAGAGCCAGACATCCTAGAATGTGAAGTCAGGCGTGCCAGGAGCCAGCACGAGGAATCCTGCCCATGACAAAGGTCGTGAGGAAGAGACCTGACAGGCAAAGGCGGGTCAGATCTCGAGGGGACCTCCCTGGACCTACTCGAGCATCTACCCCAAAACCAGAATATGTCTGCCTTACTATATTATGCCTTTCAACAACTCCTCTGACATTAACAGGGGGCTGTCCCCCTACCATCTTTTTCTGGAAAATGTTAACTGAGAGCTTGTAGATAATAAGTCTCCTGGGCATAATAAGAGTTGTTTCTATCCAAAAACCCCTCTGATGGCTTTCTAGCCTGCCTGACAGGTTTATCCAGACTCTTACGGCCACACGTGTGATTGTTTACAGCCTCCCGACCGTGAGAGGCACAGGAAGCTTAAAGCATCCTAGGAATGTAGGGCCTTCCAAGGAGTGAAATCATTGCAATAGGACTGATTAAGGGTTTCATTGTTGAGCCAATGCTTGCTGTCAAGTTTTCATAACTTTTATTTGTTGATACAGCTGGTATGTAGAAAAAAACAGGCAGTAGCCCTGGCATTAGCAACATTAGATCTTTGAGTTAAGTACTTTCTTTGTTATAACCCACTGCACCTTTGTTCTACAGGAATGCAACTTTATTTAGTACTTTGAGGGCGATGCAGATTAAAGAAAAACACTTCAGGGGAAAATGAGTTTTCTCGTAGATAGACATTTGTCTAGAAAAAGAGCCATAAAAATGTTAACAGGCCTCTTGGCCAGAAGATAATGTAAATCACCTAAGACCTTTTGTATACGGGAGGGTATGCAAAAAGAAAGCCTGGTCTCAATAAGGGTCAGGACTGCTGCCCCTGCATAACTCTGCATATTCCATTATTTCTTTATGTACAACTTGGGGTATATAAGCTACTTTTGAAAATAAAGTTGTGTGTCTTGCACCGATACTTGACTTCCTCATGTCCTTCTTTCCTTATTCTCCGTTTTCAGGCTGAATTCCCATCTGGAGCATAGAGGCTCGCCAAGTCTACTTATTTGCCTGGGCTTCTGAGACCTACGCAAGAGAGACCCCAAGGTGGGGCACCCTCCACTATTCAAGCGGGCGCCTGCGGCCTATGTAGATGGTGCAAGTACCTTGTCTCGGGACTTTATTGGCTTTCTATGTAAACCAAGGAATTTCAGCCTCCTTTCTCCTCTATTTTCTCCACTACACTATTCTTTCTTAATCTCTCTTTATTAAATAATTCTTTCCTAGTCGCCGATGCCATCTCCCCTTCGAATTACCCTGGATCCACCGGGGCTGGACCCCAGCACAGGTGGGCCTTAGGAAACATCACTTCAAGCAAAGCTAGTGGACGTGATGGGATTCTAGTGGAGCTATTTCAAATTCTAAAAGAAGATGCTTGGAAAGTGCTGCACTCGATACATAAGCAAATTTGGAAAACTCAGCAGTGGCCACGGGACTTGAAAGGGTCAGTTTTCATTCCAGTCTCAAAGAAAGGCAGTGCTAAAGAATGCTCAAACTACCACACAATTGCACTCATCTCACACGCTGGTAAAGCAATACTCAAAATTCTCCAAGCCAGGCTTCAGCAATACATGAACCGCAAACTTCCAGATATTCAAGCTGGTTTAAGAAAAGGCTGAAGAATCAGAGATCAACTTGCCAACATCTGATGGATCATGGAAAAAGCAAGAGAGTTCCAGAAAAACATCAATTTCTGTTTATTGACTATGCCAAAGCCTTTGACTGTGTGGATCACAATAAACTGTGGAGAATTCTGAAAGAGATGAGAATACCAGACCACCTGACCTGCCTCTTGGGAGACCTATATGCAGGTCAGGAAGCAACAGTTAGAACTGGACATAGAACAACAGACTGGTTCCAAAGAGGAAAAGGACTATGTCAAGGCTGTGTACTGTCACCCTGCTTAATTAACTTATATGAAGTTTACGTCATGAGAAATGATGGGCTGGAGGGAGCACAAGCTGGAATTATGATTGCCAGGAGAAATGTCAATAACCTCAGATATTCAGGTGCCTTATGCCTTATGGCAGAAAGGGAAAACTTAAAGATCCTCTTGATGAAAGTGAAAGAGGAAAGCGAAAAAGTTGGCTTAAAGCTCAACATTCAGAAAACTGGGGTCGTGGCATCTGGTCCCATCACTTCATGGCAAATAGATGGGGAAACAGTGGAAACAGTGCTGACTTTATTTTTCTGGGCTCCAAAATCACTGCAGATGGTGACTGCAGCCATGAAATTAAAAGACACTTGCTCCATGGAAGGAAAGTCGTAACCAACCTAGACAGCATATTAAAATGCATAGACATTTCTTTGCCAACAATGGTCCATCTAGTTTTTGCGTGGAGAATCCCAGGGAAGGGGAAGCCTGGTGGGCTGCCATCTGTGGGGTCGCACAGAGTTGGACACGACTGAAGCGACTTAGCAGCAGCAGCAGCAGCAGTCAAGACTATGATTATTTTTCCAGGAATCATGCATGGATGTGAGAGTTGGACTGTGAAGAAGGCTGAGCGCCCAAGAATTGATGCTTTTGAACTGTGGTGTTGGAGAAGACTCTTGAGAGTCCCTTGGACTGCAGGGAGATCCAACCAGTCCATTCTGAAGGAGATCAGACCTGGGATTTCTTTGGAAAGAATAATGCTAAAGCTGAAACTCCAGTACTTTTAACACCTCATTGAATAATTGACTCATTGGAAAAGGCTGATGTTGGGAGTGACTGGGAGCAGAAGGAGACAGGGACGACAGAGGATGAGATGGCTGGATGGCATCACTGACTCGATGGACATGAGTCTGAATGATCTCCGGGAGTTGGTGATGGACAGAGAGTCCTGGCGTGCTGCAATTCAATGGTTTGCAAAGTGCCGGACACAACTGAGCAACTGAGCTGAACTGAACTGAATGTTCCTCATCTGTTTCTCATCTGAAGCCTTCTAAATAAATTATTCAGTACCATCTCTACATTCCATATATGGGTGAGATGAGAAACAAAGGTAGAGAACAGACTAATGGACATGGGACGAGCGAAGGAAAGAGTGAGATGCATGGAGAGAGTATGAAAGAAACTTACATTCAGTTCAGTTCAGTTCAGTCGCTCAGTCGTGTCCAATTCTTTGCAACTTCATACTTTGCTTTCTGACTTACTTCACTCGGTATAATAGCCTCTAGATGTATCCACCTAGTTAGAACTGACTTAAAAGTATTCCTTTTTATGATGGAGTAACAGTCCATTGAAAATTGATCATTTCCAGTCCTGTGGTCAGTTTTCATTCCAATCCCAAAACAGGCAATGCCAAAGAATGATTGGACTCATCTCATACGCTAGCAAAGTAATGTTCAAAATTCTGCAAGTGAGGCTTTAACAGTACCTGAACTGGGAATTTCTAGATGTTTAAGCTGGATTCATAAAATGCTGAGGAAGTAGACATCAAATTATCAACATCTGTTGGATCCTAGAAAAAAGCAAGGAAACTCAAGAAATACATGTATTTCTGCTCTGTTGATTCCATCAGTGCCTTTGATTGTTGTAGACCACTGCACACTGTGGAAAATTCTTCAATTGATGGGAATACCATGCAACATTACCTGTCTTCTGAGAAATCTGTATGCTGGTCAAGAAGCAGCTGTTATTACTGGACATGGAAAAATAGTCTGGTTCAATTTGGCAAAGGAGTACATCAAGGCTGTATCTTGTCACCTTGCTTATTTAACTTGTAGGCAGAATACATCATGCGAAATTCAAAATTGGATGAAGCACAAGCTGGAATTAAGATAATTAAGAGAAATAGCAATAAGCTGAGATACTCAGAGGACACCACCCTTATGGAAGTAAATGGAGAGGAACTAAAGGGCTTCTTGACAAAAGTGAAAGACAGTGGAAATCTGGCTTAAAACTCATTAAAAAAAAAATGGCATCCAGTGGGATGGATCATGGCATCCAGTCCCATCACCTCATGGGAAAAGATGGGGAAACAATAGAAATAGTGACAGATTTTATTTTGGGGTTCTCCAAAAGTGATGCAGATGGTGACTACAGCCATGTAGTCAAAGGTATTGCTTCTCCCGCAGTCAAGTGTGAATGTGAGAGTTGGAGTATAAAGAATATTGAGGACAAAATAGTTGATGCTTTGAACATTGGTGTTGGAGAAGAGTCCCTTGGATGACAAGGAGAGCAAACCAGTCAATCTTAAAGAAAGTCAGCCCTTAATATATGTTGAAAGGACTGATGCTGAACCTGAAGCTCCAACACTTTGGTCACCTCATGGGAAGAACTGACTCACTGGTAAAGACCCTGATGTTTCTGAGAAATGTTGAAGGCAGGAAGAGAAGGGGATGACAAAGGATATGTTTGGATGGCATTGTTGACTCAATGGAGATCAGTTTTAGCAACCTGAGGAAGCTGGTTTAGCAACCTGCGGAAGCTGGTAATGGACAAGGAGAGAGAAGCCTGTCCATGGGATTGGAGAGTCAGCTGAACTGAATATTCCATTGTGTATATGTACCACAAATTATTTATACATTCATACGTAAATAAAAATCTAGGTTACTTCAATGTTCTTGCTATTGTAAACAGTACTGCAGTGAAGAATGACATACATGGGTCTTTTTGAATTTTGGTTTACTCAGATTATATGAGTAGGAGTGGGATTGCTGGGTCATATGGTGGTTTTATTCCTATGTTTTTTAATGGGATTTTCATAACATCTTCCATAGTGGCTGCATCAATGTATATTGACACCAGCAGTGCAAGTCAGTTCAGTTCAACCAGACATCTCAACCTCTGTCGTCCTCTTCTCCTCCCACCCTCAATCTTTCACAGCATCAAGTTCTTTTCCAATGAGTCAGCTCTTCACATTAAGTGGCCAAATTATTGCCATTTCAGCTTCAACATCAGTCCTTGCAATGAACACCCACGATTGATGTCCTTTAGGATGGACTGGTTGGATCTCCTTGCAGTCCAAGGGACTCTCAAGAGTCTTCTGCAATACCACAGTTCAAAAGCATCAATTTTTCGAGGCTCAGGCTTCTTCACAGTCGAATTCTCACATCCATACATGACTACTGGAAAAAACATCGTCGTGACAAGATGGATATTTGTAGGCAAAGTAATGTCTCTGCTTTTTAATATGCTGTCTAGGTGGGTCATAACTTTACTTCCAAGAAGTAAACGTCATTTAATTTCGTGCCTACCATTATTATCTTCAGTGATTTTGGAGTCCAGAAACATAGCTTTATGTTTCCACTGTTGCCCCATCTATTTGCCATGAAGCGATGAAACTGGATGCCTTGATCTTAGTTTCCTGAGTGTTAACTTTTAAGACAGTTTTTCACTCTCATGGAGAGGATCTTTAGTTCCTCCTCACTTTCTGCCATAAGGGTGGTGTCATCTGAATATCTGAGGTTATTGACATTTCTCCCGGCAATCTTGATTCCAGCTTGCGCTTCCTTCAGCTCAGTGTTTCTCATGATATACACTGAATATGTTAAATAAGCAGGGTGACAATATACAGCCTTGACATACTCCTTTTCCTATTTGAAACCAGTTTCTTGTTCCATGTCCAGTTCTAACTGTTGCTTTCTGACCTGCACACAGGTTTCTCAAGAAGCAGGTCAGGTGGTCTGGTATGCCCATCTCTTTCAGAACTCTCCACAGTTTATTGTGATTCACACAGACAAACGCTTTGGCATAGTCAATAAAGCAGAAATAGATGTTTTTCATGAACTCTTTAGCTTTTTCAATGATCCAGTGGATGTTGGCGATTTGAACTCTGGTTCCTCTGCCTTTTCTAAAATCAGGTTGAACTTCTGGAAGTTCACGGTTCATGTATTGCTGAAGCCTGGCTTGGAGAATTTTGAGCATTACTTTACTAGCATGTGAGATGAGTGCAATTGTGTGGTAGTTTGACCATCCTTTGACATTGCCTTTCTTTGGGATTGGAATGAAAACTGAACTTTTCCAGTCCTTTGGCCACTGCTGAGTTTCCCAAATTTGTTGCCATATTGAGTACAGCACTTTCACAGCATGAACTTTCAGGATTTGAAATGCTCAACTGAAATTCCATTATCTCCACAAGCTTTTTACATAGTGATGCTTTCTAAGGCCCACTTGACTTCACATTTCAAGATGTCTGGCTCTACGTGAGTGATCACACCCTCGTGATTATCTGGACCGTGAAGATCTTTCTCGTACAGTTCTGTGTATTCTTGCCACCTCTTAATATCTTCTGCTTCTGTTAGGTCCATAGCATTTATGTGCTTTATTGAGCCCATCTTTGCATGAAATGTTCCCTTGGCATCTCTAATTTTCTTGAAGAGATCTCTAGTCTTCCCCACTCTATTCCCCACCTTCTATTTCTTTGCATTAATTGCTAAGGAAAGATTTCTTAGTTCTCTTTGCTATTCTTTGGAAGTCTGCATTCAAGTGGGTATATCTTTACTTTTCTCCTTTGCTTTTCACTTCCCTTCTTTTCATAGCTTATTTTAAGGCCTCCTCAGACAGCCATTTTGCTTTTTTGTATTTCTTTCTCTTGCAGATGGTCTTGATACTTGTCTCCTGTAAAACGTCAAGTACCTCCATTCATAGTTCACCAGGTACTCTGTCTATCAGATCTAGTCCCTTAAAACTGTTTTTCACTTCCACTGTATAGTCATAAAGAATTTGATTTAGGCCATGCCTCAATTTCTCCAATTTCTTCAACTTCATTCTGAATTTGGCAATAAGGATTACATGATCTGAGCCACAGTCAGTTGCCACTCATCCTTTTGCTGACTGTATAGAGATTCTCCATCTTTGGCTGCAAAGAATGTAATCAATCAGATTTTGGTGTTGACCATTTGGTGATGTCCATGTGTAGAGTCTTATCCTGTGTTGTTGGAAGAGGGTGTTTGCTATGACCAGTGCATTCTCTTGGCAGACATCTCTTAGCTTTCGCCCTGCTTCATTCTATACTCCAAGGCCAAATTTTCCTGTTACTCCAGGTGTTCCTTGACTTCCTGCTTTTCCATTCCAGTCCCCTATAATGAAAGAGGATTCCTTTACTTCACACCCTATTCAGGATTTATTGTTTGTAGCCTTTTTGATGATGAGCTTTCTGACTGGTGTGATGTGACATCTCACTGTAGTTTTGATTTACTTTTCTTTAATAATAAGGGATATTGAGTATCTTTTCAAGTGTTAGCACACTGTATATCTCCTTTGAAGAAATGACTCCTTATGTCTCCTCTCATGCCTTTTTTTTTTTTCCCCCACTTTTTTATTGGGTTGTTTCTTTTTCAGGAATTGAGTTGTATGGGCTACTTGTATATTTTGGAAGTTAGTCCTTTGTCATTTGTTTCATTTGCTATTATTTTCCCCCATTCTAAGGGGCGTCTTTTCATCTTGCTTATACTTTCACTTTCTGTGAAACAGGTTTTAAGGTTAATCAGGTCACATATGTTTACTTTTATTTTTATTTCCATTACTCTAGGAGGTGTGTTATAGGGGATCTTCTATTGATTTATGTCATCGAGTGTCCTGCCTATGATTTTCTGTGAGCATGGTAAAGGTTCTAGTCTTACATTTAGGTCTTTAATCCATTTTGATTTGATCTTTGTGGATGGTGTTAGGAAGTGTTCTAATTTTATTATTTTACATTTCAGTCAGTCAGTTCAGGTCACTCAGTTGTGTCTGACACTTTTGCGATCCCATGTCACTGACCAGTTTTCCTGACACCATTTGCTGAAGGGGCTATCTTTGCCCCATTTCATATTCTTGTCTCCTTTGTAAAAAATAAGGTACTCATTTGTGCATGGGTTTATTTCTGGGCTTTGTTTTCTGTTCAGTTTTTCTAGATTTCTGGCTTTTGTGCCAGTACCATAATTTAAGACTGCAGCTTTGTAGTATAATCTGAAGTCAGTAGGGTTGATTCTTCCAGCTATATTCTTCTTTCTCAGGACTGTTTTGCCTATTTGAAGTCTTTTAAGTTTCCATATGAATTGTGAATTTTTTTCTTCCAGCACTGTGAGAAATGCTGCTGGTAACTTCATAGGGGTCACAGTGAATCTGCAGATTGCATTTGGTAGCATAGTCATTTTCACAATATTTATTCTTCCTACTCAGGAACATGGAATATCTCTCCATTTGTCTACATTATCTTTGATTTCTTTCATCAGTATCTTACAGTTTTCGGTATATAGTTCTTTGTCTCATTAAGTTTTTCCTAGATATTTTATTATTTTTGTTGTAGTGAATAGGATTGATTCCTTGATTTTTCTTTCTGATTCTTTGTTGTTAGTATGTAAGAACGCAAGTGATTTTTGTGTATTAATTTTGCATACGGTGACTTTGCCAAATCCACTAATTAGCTTTAGTAATTTTATAATGTCTTTAGGGCTTTCTATGTACAATATCATGTCATGCACAAACAGTGAGAGCTTTACTTCTTTTCCCATCTATCCCTGATTTCTTTTTCTTCTCTGATTGCTCTAGCAAGGATTTCCAAAAGTGTGTTGGATAATAGTGGTGAAAGATTTCACCCTTGTCTTCTCCCTGATCTCAGGGGGAACAGTTTCAGTGTTTCACCCCTGAGAATGTTTGTCGTGGGTTTATTATATATGGCCTTTACTATCTGAAGACAGGTTCCTTCTGCACATTTTTGGAACAATTTTAATAATAAATGGGTGTTGAATTCTGTCATTTTTTCTGCATCCACTGACATTATTATATTCTTTTATGTTTAAATTGGTTACTATAATGTATCATATTGATTGATTTGTGTATATTGAACAATCCTTGTGTCTGTGGAATAAACCCAACTTAATCATGATGTATGAAATTTTTGATGCATCATTTAATTCTGTTTCTAAAATTTTATTGACTATATTTTCATCTATGCTCATCAGTGATATTGGCCTGTAGTTTTCTTTTTTGTGTTGTCTTTGTCTGGTTTTGATATCTTGGTGATGATGGCCTAATAGAAGGAGTTTAGAAATGTTCCTTCCTCTGCACTATTTTGAAAGATTTTTGGCATTAGCTCACCTCTAAATATTTGATAGAATTCACCTGTGAAGTCATTTGCTCCTGTGCTTTTGCCTTTTGGAGGATTTTTGATCACAGTGAAAGGTTGTTGCTGAACCATGAAAGACACTGGAATTCTTGGATTCTGGAGAATAATTCAATCTGAGGCCAGAGAGGAGGGTTGATCACTTGGAAGTTTTTTAATGTATAAAAATGATAGAGAAAGCTTCTGACATAGACATTTGAAGGGGGCAGAAAGAATCCCCCCTGGCTAGTCTTTAGCCAGATGTTATATAGCTACTGTGTGTGTGTGTGTGTGTGTGTGTGTGTGTGAAATCTCTCAATAGTATCCAACTCTTTGTGACCCCGTGGACTATAACCCACCAGGCTCTTCTGTTCATGAGATTCACCAGGGAAGAATACTGGAATGGGTTGCCACTTCATTTTCCAGGGGATCTTCTCAACCCAGGGATTGAACTCATGTCTCCTGCATTACAGGCAGACGCTTTATCCTCTGAGCCAGCAGGAAAGCCACAGTCTGCTAATTAAAGAAAGGAAATGTCTCAAAAGTCAGAGTATGGCACCAGGTGAATCATCCTGGGCCATAAAATTGTTGACATAAATCTTGAAGAAAGGCAGATTTCCATTCAAATATATTGTTTCATTAACACAGAGTAGGAGAACAATGTATGTGTATAACATATTGGTTTCTCAAGTTAGTGCTGAGTCTTTAGGTTAACCGACTTGAAGACAGGATCTATGGTAAATGCATAGTACATTAACAAAGCTTAAGAAAAACATTTCTATAAGAAAAATTCACTGTATCTCATGGTTTGAGAAAAGTTAAGTTCAGATAGAAACAGATGTCATTATGGCAACACAAAATTTTAAAAGAAACCTCTTTTTTAATGTTTGTATAGAGAAGGAGAAAAAATATAGCTTTAGTTTGTTTCATCCTGCCACTTATGAGAAAGATTAAAAAAAAAAAAAAAGTCTGACACTTCAGCCTATTTCCTCCATTTGTAGACCCCTGTCCTTCCTACCTGTGAGACTCTAATTCCCCCCGCCCTTTTGTTTTAGGAAATTATGCTGATGGTGGCAGTAAGGAGATACCCCTCATCCAAGGTAAAGAGCAGTGGCTGTTCCTTGCTGGAGCAGCCGTGAAGAGATTCCCAACGCCCAAGGTAAGAGAAACCCAAGTAAGACGGTAGGTGTTGCAAGACGGCATCAAAGGACAGACACACTGAAACCATACTCACAGAAAACTAGTCAATATAATCGCACTAGGACCACAGCTTTGTCTAACTCAGTGAAACCAAGGCATGCCTTCAGGACAACTCAAGAAGGGCAGGTCATGGTGAAGAGGTTTGACGGAATGTGGTCCACTAATGAAGGGAATGGCAAGCCACTTCAATATTCTTGCCTTGATATCCCATGAACAGTAGGAAAGGGCAAAATGATAGGATACCAAAAGAGGAACTCCCCAGGTCATTAGGTGCCCAATATGCTACTGGAGATAAGTGGAGAAATAACTCGAGTAAGAATGAAGGGATGGAGTCAAAGCAAGAACAATACTCAGTTGTGGATGTGACTTGAAATAGAAACAAGGTCTGATGCGGTAAAAAGCAATGTTGCATAGGAACCTGGAATGTTAGGTCCATGAATCAAGACAAATTGGACATGGTCAAACAAGGGATGGCAAAGGGGAACGTTGACATTCTAGAAATTAGCAAACTAAAATGGACTGGAATGGGTGAATTTAACTCACATGACCTTTATATCTACTACTGCGGGCAGGAATCCCTCAGAAGAAATGGACTAGCCATCATGGTCAACAAAAGAATCAAAAATGCAGTACTTGGATGCAATCTCAAAAACGACAGAATGATCTCTATTCGTCTACAAGGCAAACCATTCAATATCACAGTTATCCAAGTCTTTGTCCCAACCAGTAATGCTGAAGAAGCTGAAGTTGAACGGTTTTATGTAGACCTACAAGACATTTTAGAACTAAGCCCCCAAAAAGATGTCCTTTTCATTATACGGGACGGGAATGCAAAACGAGGAAGTCAAGAAACATCTGGAGTAACAGGCAAATCTGGCCTTGGAATGTGGAATGAAGCAGGGCGAAGACTAATGGAGTTTTGCCAAGAAAATGCACTGGTCATAGCAAACACCCTCTTCCAACAACACAAGAGAAGACTCTACACATGGACATCATGAGATGGTCAACACCAAAATCAGATTGATTATATTCTTTACAGCCAAAGATGGAGAAGCTGTATACAGTCAACAAAAACAAGACCAGGAGCTGACTGTGGCTCAGATCATAAACTCCTTATTACCAAATTCAGACTCAAATTGAAGAAAGTAGATAAGCCGCTAGACCATTCAGGTATAACCTAAATCAAATCCCTTATGTTTATACAGTGGAAGTAACAAATAGATTTAAAGGCCTAGAACTGATAGAGTGCCTGATCAACTATGGAATGAGGTTCATGACATTCTAGAGAACACAAGGATCAATACCATCCCCATGGAAAAGAAATGCAAAAAAGCAAAATGGATGTCTGGGGAGGCCTTACAAATAACTGTGAAAAGAAGAGAAGTGAAAAGCAAAGGAGAAAAGGAAAGATATAAGCATCTGAATGCAGAGTTCCAAAGAATAGCAAGAAGAGATAAGAAAGCCTTCTTCAACGATCAATGCAAAGAAACAGAGGAAAACGACAGAATGGGAAAGACTAATGTTCTTCAAGAACATTACAGATACCAAGGGAACATTTCATGCAAAGATGGGTTCAATAAAGGAGATAAATGGTATGGACCTAACAGAAGCAGAAGATATTAAGAAGAGGTGGCAAGAATACACTGAAGAACTGTGCAAAAAAGATCTTCATGACCCAGATAATTATGATGCTGTTATCACTCATCTAGAGCCAGACATCCTGGAATGTGAAGTCAAGTGGGCCTTAGAAAGCATCACTATGAACAAAGTTAGTGGCGGTGTTGGAATTCCAGTGGAGTTGTTTCAAATCCTGAAAGATGATGCTGTGAAAGTGCTGCACTCAATATGCCAGCAAATTTGGCAAACTCCGCAGTGGCCAAAGGACTGGAAAAGATCAGTTCATTCCAATTCCAAAGAAAGGTAATGCAAAAGAATGCTCAAACTATCGCATAATTGCACTTATCTCACATGCTAGTAAAGTAATGCTCAAAATTCTCCAAGCCAGGCTTCAGCAATACATGAACCGTGGACTCCCTGATGTTCAAGCTTGTTTTAGAAAAGGCAGAGGAACTAGAGATCCAATTGCCAACATCCACTGGATCATGGAAAAAGCAAGAGAGTTCCAGAGAAACATATATTTCTGTGTTACTGACTATGCCAAAGCCTTTGACTGTGTGAATCACAATTAACTGTGGAAAATTGTGAAAGAGATGGCAATACCAGACCACCTAAACTGCCTCTTGAGAAATCTGTATGCAGGTCAGGAAGCAACAGTTAGAACTGGACATGGAACAACAGACTGGTTCCAAATAGGGAAAGGAGTACGTCAAGGCTGTATATTGTCACCCTGCTTATTTAATTTCTATGCAGAGTACATCACAAGAAACGCTGGACTGGAAGAAAGACAAGCTGGAGTCAAGATTGCCGGGAGAAATAACAACCTCAGATATGCAGATGACACCACCCTTATGGCAGAAAGTGAAGAGGAGCTGAAAAGCCTCTTGATGAAAGTGAAAGAACAGAGGGAAAAAGTTGGCTTAAAGCTCAACATTCAGTAAACTAAGATCATGGCATCTGGTCCCATCACTTCATGGGAAATAAATGGTGAAACAGTAGGAACAGTGTCAGACTTTATTTTGGGGGGCTCCAATATCACTACAGATGGTGACTACAGCTTTGAAATTAAAAAACGCTTACTCCTTGGAAAAAACGTTATGACCAACCTACCTAGTATACTCAAAAGCAGAAACATTACTTTGCCAACTAAGGTCCTTCTAGTCAAGGCTATGGTTTTTCCTGTGTCATGTATGGATGTGAGATTTGGACTGTGAAGAGGTCTGAGCACCGAAGAATTGATGCTTTTGAACTGCGGTGTTGGATAAGACTGTTGAGAATCCCTTGGACTGAAAGGAGGTACAACCATTCCATCCTGAAGGAGATCAACCCTGGGATTTCTTTGGAAGAAATGATGCTGAAGCTGAAGCTCCAGTACTTTGGCCACCTCATGAGAAGAGTTGACTCACTGGAAAAGACTCTGACTCTGTGAGGGATTTTTGACAGGAGGAGAAGGGGACAAGAGAGGATGAGATGGCTGAATGGCATCACGGACTCGATGCACATGAGTCTGAGTGAACTTTGGGAGTTGGTGATGGTCAGGGAGGCCTGGCATGCTGTGATTCATGGGGTCGCAAAGAGTCAGACAACACTGAGTGACTGAACAGAACTGAACTGAGGGAAAGGGGTATCTTTCTTGTTTCATAACAGCTTCTGAGCTAATAAGGGGCATTGTCCCTAAATTGGTGAGGCAACACATTCTCCTAAGCCTCATATCGAGGGTCTCTGATCCAGGGACTGTAGCTCTTATGGGAGTTTGAGCAACCATTTGTAACTAAAACGCATTCATGAGACTAGAAATAAATCCAGGTATACAGTTAAAAATGTAGCGTGTAAAAGCAAAACAGAACAATCAGAATTATTGTAATTAAGATTTTTCCACCATAGGGAACTGGTTAATGTCCCCCAAAGCGAGGCAGTTGAGGCTTCAGGAGTTTCCATAACTGGAATCATCTTGTTCATGTGTTTAGTAAAATGAGTAACATTAGTGCTCATATCAGGTATATATGTACAATGCTGGGTAGTAGTAATGGCACAACTTCCTCCGTGCAGCTCTCAGAATATCAAAGGCTAAACTGTTTTGTAAAACCACATTTCTAATTTTCATTTGTTCATCATTAAGAGCTGAAATCACTTTTTCAGAATCTTGTAAAGCCCATTGAGCAAAATTAATCAAAACGTCCACTTGTAGCACAACATCTGTAGTTCCCAGAGAGGGGAAAATCACTGGAGCCAAATAATCATACCAGTGAAATACAAACCTCTCCCATCGAGTTTTAAGATGTGGTAAATTAGCAGTCTTTTCTGGAAGCTCTGAAAATAGGAAGCCATGAGTAAAAGCTAGACCTAGGGTGATTCTCCCTATCCAGCCAGGGGGAAGCCAGATCACATGTTTAATAGATCCCATTTAGAGCAAGCAAGTGTGACTGAGACATCCAGTCCCAATCAGCATCTGGCCAGGCAAAGAGAGGACCTGAACTGGGGTTGGAAATCATAGGAATGACTACATTGCATATTTTTTGAGGCAAAAATTCCAATTGTTTTCAATCATTATAATTAACTTCTGGAGATGGCTGTATTTGTTCCCAGCTGATAGGGGCAGTAGATATTAAACTTCTTTTTTCAGGAGTTAGCCATATAACCTCATTTCATATTTGATAAACATCAGGTAAAAAGCCAAAAATTAAAAGTCACATTATGTCCACAGTTAATGTACGAAGTGTTGTGCCAGTCCATCTTAGGGTTTTTAAATCTCATCAGACTAGGAAGAGCCATTGTATATCATTATTGTTGAGGGTATTCACAGACTTGGAGAAAGTTTTTTCCTTGAGGTAGAGATGTCCACCCTGGGAAGTCTTCCACTGATGAAGTCAGGAGCACTCTGCACATCCAGCAGTTAGACTGATTGTGGAATGCAACATAGGAGGGAATCCAGGACAGTAAGGCATTGTCTTGAGGGTCAAATGGCAGACTCAGTATTTTGGGAGTCGGCAGAAGTAGGCTGATGTAGATTACTGAGCCCATCTGGAAAGTCCAAAGCCAGAGCATAGGAAGTAATGTCATAAAATGACATCATTTAATTCTGATCAGGGTACCATCTCTTAACTCGAGTGTGATGCAAGCACGAATCATTTCCTAGCACTCTGACAGCTGTGGGAGAAGAAATAATAAGCTCATAAGGGCCTTCCCAGAGGAGTCTGAGGGATTGGCACCCAGATCCCAACATTTCTTATCAGGACCTTGGCTCTGGTTCAAATAGAGACTTGTTTGATTTAGAGGCTGTGTCAGGAGTCACTTCTTGGAGTTTCATTAATTCCTGTTGAAGACCTGAGTTATATAATTAGTTAATTCTAAGGCTTTAGGGTCTACACCAATGTCTGTGCATAAGAAAGGCTTTTCATAAGTACATTTAAAAGGAGACAGTCCCTCCTTTTCGGGGGCAGCCCAAGCCCTCATTAAAGGTATGTGTAGAACTTTAATCTAATTGTCCTGCATCTTTTGAGTTAATTTGTACAGATAACTTTTTATAATGTCATTAGCTTTTGCAACCATCCTTAGGATTGGGGTCTCCAGGAACAATGTAAGTGATATTGTATTTCTAGAGCTTTAGACACCACATAGGTGCAGCAGCTTTAAAGGCAGAACCATTGTCACTCTGAAGGCTCTGTGGTAGGCCAAACCTCAGGATAATTTCATGAATTAAAATTCTTGTAACTTCTTTAGCCTGTTGACTACAACAGGGAAAAGCCTCAACCCGTCCAGTAAAAGTATCCACCTAAACATGTAAGCAAGAATATACATTAAATTTTGGTATATGGGTAAAATCAATTTACTGGTCCTTTCCAGGATATGTTCCCCTTTGTTATAATCCAGATTTTGTTTCAATCTTTGGGTTATTATTATTAATATTATTGTTTTTTTTTTACAAACATCACATATTTTGATAATGTTCTTTATAGTTTTCATTACATTTTTACCTTGAAACAAGTGAGAAGTCATCTGGTAAGTACTCCCTGCACCTAAATGAAAACTCTAGTGTAAACTCTTTAGAATTTTCCATTAAGCATTTCCAGAAATTATTAATCATACATCCTGGGACTGTAACCATCCTTTATCAGTAGTCTTAGCTCCTATTTTCGCATATCTTTCTAATTCTTCCTCAGTATATCTGATTTTTCCTGTTCCACATCCCAGCCCTACTGTGCTGCTTTTTATGCATAACAGCTACTTCTTTAGGACAATATATACCAGTTAAATATCTCTTGGTCTCTCTGAAAAGCTTAATATGTTCTGTTGCCATTTTAAACTGCCTTTCTTTCCATATTTCAACATGAACATGTAAAGTCAAATGAGGATATTAGATTCAGGGTGTATATTTACCCCGTGGCGTTTGCTTAACTCTAGAGCTCAGGTCAGAGCTACAAGCTCCACTAATTGATCACTGGTTCCCTGGGGGAGAGATTTTGCTTCTAAAGCCTGTTCAGATGTTGCCACGGAGTAACCTGCTTTATGCTTCCCATGTGAACAAAAAAACTGCCATCTATAAATATTTCCATGTCAGGATTGTATAATGGGGTATCCATTTGATCTACCATAACTGCATAATTTAAATTGGAAACAATCATTATCAGAAGTTTCATTTTCCTTCTCATGAAGAAAATTGGCAGAATTTAAATTTCCACAAAATTTAAGCTCAGTTACTGGTCCTTCTAACAGCAATGACTGATATACAAGAAGCCAAAGCTGTCATCCAAGTATTAACCTTAGATTTTAAGATTCCATTCATGTCATAAGAAGTCTGTATAGTAAGATTTCATCCATTATTTATTTTTAAAGCTTCAGGTGTTAGTAAAGCCATTGCCCCAATTACTCTTAGAAAGTGTGGCCACCCACAGGAAATTACATCTAATTCTCTACTTAAACAACCATTGGGTTGCTGGTGAGGCCCTTGGGGTTTTGTCAAAACTCCCAAGGCCATGCCTTTTCTTTCAGTGACAAATTAAATTCTGACGCTGGGGGAAAGCTCAAAGTGTGATATGGCAGGAGAGTACTCTGAAGAGCCTTAAAAGCCCTTTGAATATCTAGAGACCAAACAAGTTTGTCAGTTTTGGCCTTGTTGAGTCTCAGTGATAAGTTTATATAAAGGCCAGGCAAGTTCCCCATAACACAGAATCAAAAGGCACCAGTAACCTGTGATTCCTAAAATCCCCTCAATTGCATTTAAGTCATAGGTAGGTGGTGAGTTAATATAAGTCTAATTCTCTCAGGGCCTATGGCCCTAGTCCTTTCTGATATGATTAGGTACAGATGTTGAACATTTGTTGACAAAGCTGAAACTTTTCTCTTGATGCCTTTATACTGCAGCCTGCCAGAAAGTTTAAGAAATCTTTTGAGGCTTGTGAGCAAGCTTCCTCTGTGTCAGCGCAGGTCAAAATATCATTTACATATTGTAATACCACTGTTTTGGGGCTACTAAAGCTATGTAGAATCTGTGATAAACTTTGCTCAAATAGGTGAGGGCTGTCATGAAAATCCCTGGGACAACACTTTCCAGGTTAACTGAAAAGCTGGCTGCATAGGGTCTTCAAAGGCAAATATAAATTGACTTTCATCTGCCAAAGGCACTAAATAAAAGGCATCTTTTAAATAAATTACTGAGAAATATGTGGCTCTTTCAGGAATTTCAGACAATAGAGTATAAGGATTAGGTACCACAGGGTGTAAAGGAGCTACAGCCTTATTTATTATTTGTAAATCTTGAGTCAGTCTCCATTCACCACTTGATTTCTTTATATCCAACATAGGAGTGCTGCACAGACTGTTACAGGGAATTAATAGCCCCTGCTCCTTTAAATTCTCAAGGATTAGTTTTAACTCTTCCTTAACCTCAGGTTTCAGTGAATACTGCTTCTCATGTGGAAATAAGGGAGGGGCTTTGAGCTTTACAACTACAGGAATAGCATATTGCGCTCAACCAACAGATTTTCCATCAGCCCACCCTCTAGGATTTCAATTAAATGGAGAGAAAAGGAGGGCTTCATATTCATAAATACAGAGGCATGGAGCTTGCTCAGTATATCCCTCTCCAAAAGGGGAGAGGGACACTCTGGCATGAGCCTTAAAGTCCATCTCACACTCCTAAAAGTTAGCTTATTTCTGGAAAACAAGCACTCCAAGCTGCAACTAGCATGAGCACATATACGATGCAGTATCACCCCTAAATTCATTCAGGTTTTGGAGAAGACCTGTATGCCAGGCAACCCTTTTCTCTGAAGAGTCCCTGGTACTAATGAAAATTCTTACTGGGACCTCTGCAATTGCAGCTCAAATATCAATTATTCCTGCTAACTAAAACAGCAAGTACATCACCCGTCCGATTACCCATCACTCAATAAATACATTTTGTCCAAAACTGCCAGGTCTGTAAACTGCTTTTGCAACAGTCCAGGTAAAAGAAATTCCACAAGCACCACACCAAGGATACAACTTTGATCCAGAAGTCCCTGATTCTCTGGATGATGGTGCTTCTGTATTCTAGACGCAGCTTCTGCCTCTGACAGCTCTTGTCTTTCAGCCAAGAGTGGGCCCTTTGGGCTTTCTGATTCACAGGATCCATCTCCACCTGCAGGGTTGCCAGAGCCTCCAATGGGGGCTGGTCACTCAGGGCTCTGGGCCTTGGATGTTCTTGGCCCTGCTCCTCCAGCTTTCCCTCCTGCTCCTCTGAGGACACCCACTCCGCCTCCTCGTTCACCACCCCCTCCACCTCCTCCATTTCTTCAACCAGCAGCTAGAACTGCTGCCCGATCCCCACCACCTCTCCCTCCTCCAGGGCTCCACCCTTCTCTACCACTTCCACCCTGAACAGGACGGCCTCTTCGCCTGGTGTGCCACCTGGGACCTGCATCACCTCTGCTTCCCCCACCCAGCAGGCAGGGCCCAGGTCTCTGACCCATAAAGACCCTGGCTCACAACTAAAATCCAGGATCCAGGGGAGCTCCTGCCTTTCCTCTTGCTCAGTCTCATTTTCCATATGGCCCTGGCTGTGGCCCAAATGGGCCGCACACCCCACCCACCTGCTGCAGTCTACTCCATGCCAGCAACTGCTTGCTTGCCACAGTTTACCCTCAGGGAAAGACAAACATGTATGCACAGAACTTTGTGACACTCGGTCAGTTCAGTTCAGTTACTCAGTCGTGTCCGACTCTGCGACTCCATGAATCTCAGCATGCCAGGCCTCCCTGTCCAAGTCAGTGATACCATCCAGCCATCTCATCCTTGGTCGTCCCCTTCTCCTCCTGCCCCTAATCCTTCCCAGCATCAGAGCCTTTTCCAATGAGTCAGCTCTTCACATAAGGTGGCCAAAGTTCTGGAGTTTCAGCTTTAGCATGATTCCTTCCAAGGAATCCCAGGGTTGATCTCCTTCAGAATGGACTGGTTGGATTTCCTTGCAGTCCAAGGGACTCTCAGGAGTCTTCTCCAACACCGCAGTTCAAAGGCATCAATTCTTCAGCACTCAGCTTTCTTCACAGTCCAACCCTCACATCCATACATGACCACTGGAAAAAAACATAGCCTTGACTAGACAGACCTTGGTTGGCAAAGTAATGTCTCTGCTTTTCAATATGATATCTAGGTTGGTCATAACTTTTTTTTCCAAGGAGTAAGCGTCTTTTAACTTCATGGTTGCAGTCATCATCTGCAGTGATTTTGGAGCCCCCCAAAAATAAAGTCTGACACTGTTTCCACAGTTTCCCCATTTCCTATGTAGTGATGGGGCCAGATGCCATGATCTACGTTTTCTGAATGTTGAGCTTTAAGCCAACTTTTTCATTCTCTTCTTTCACTTTCATCAAAAGGCTTTTTAGTTCCTCTTCACTTTCTGCCATAATGGTGGTGTCATCGGCATATCTTAGGTTATTGATTTGTGACTCTACAGAAGCACATATTATGTTGGTGGGAAGTGGCCAAATCCTACATCCTGACCTCTAGGCCTCATCACGAGCCAATCAAATAGAGTCTAAAGGTATTTCATCACGGACACACCCCTCGGAATTCTGGGAACTCTGGCAGTGGGTGATCCAGCGGCCAAACTCTGCTCAATGCAAAGGATGCCCATCCACTCAAGCCATCTGCCTGCCTAGCAGTGCAGAAGTGCTGACGAGAAACTGGGAGAGTCAGGCCAGTTGGGAGGCAAAGGAAAGGAACCTGAACTTGACGCTGCACCCATCCTCAAGGTTGAAATTGCCTCTGGATCAGTGGATGTCTACGTGTGTTCAGGGATCCACACAGGTGAGACAAGGTTCCTCAGGGACCTAGTTGCTCACCTTGGATCCAAACTGCAAGCCATGGCAGAGCATGGGGGTGGATGTGGGGGCATACACTGACCTCACCATGGCTTAACTGACACAGAGTCCATCCCTAAACTTGTACCTTAGGCTACAGCAGTGTCAAGAAGGCAGCCATCCTCTAAGGAAGGAGCACATAATTTCCCTCAGCTTGTTGTCCGGGCCCCACATGGCAGCCCCAAGGCAAACCACTCTGGAAGACCCTGGCCCAAGGTCTGTCAGCTCTTGGCCTCTGCCCCCCACCCTACCCCCGAACCCCCAGTCCGCCTCCCCCACCACCTCAGCCTGGCCCGGGTCTTAGAGCAGGGAGCATGGTGCTTAAGGATATGCACCCAGTGCACAGATGCATTTCCCTGTGGAGGAGAGCTCCTCACCCAAGTGTTTCAGGGGGACAAAAATGCCCCTCCTGGGCGTTAGTTACTATCTACCTCCTGGCCACATAGCTAACATGGACAC
Source organism: Capra hircus (assembly GCF_001704415.2). Lineage (NCBI taxonomy): Eukaryota > Metazoa > Chordata > Mammalia > Artiodactyla > Bovidae > Capra > Capra hircus. Next base: position 21,220 of record NW_017189563.1, on the reverse strand, counting down.
ACTCATGTTAAGTGCACAAAGAGATGCCATGCTCACTGGGGGTTTCACACTGAGCACCTACCTTAGACCAGAGAATACACACACACACACACACAGAAACATACACAAACAAATATAGCACACACCTGCTGGGAGCCAGTGTGAGGAACCCCGCCCGTGACACGGTTATGAGGAAGGAAGCTGACATATGCAAGGCGTGCTCAGACTTCAGGGACCCCTCTGGAAATTCCTCAGCATGTACCCCAACAAAATCTGCCGGTTTTTGTGCTCTGCTTTTCCACTCTTCTGACATTCTCTGGAAAAAGATCAATTCAGGGCTTTAGTCTTCTGCATTTGAAAGACTGTTTCAATCCCAAAACCCCTCTGATGGCTTTCTAGCCTGCCTGCAGGACTCCTACAGCTGCGTGTGTGATTGTTTGAGGTCTCCTGACTGCAGGAGGCACAAGAAGCTTAAAACATCCTAGGAATGTAGGGGCTTCCGAGGAGTCAAAATCTTTAGAATAGGACTCATTAAAAGTTTCATTTGTTGAGTCAATGCTTGCTGCCAAATTTTCATATCCTTTATTTTAAAATGTAGTTTGTATATAGAAAAACAAGTAGTAGACCTGGTATTAGCAACATTAGATCTTTGAGTTAAGTACTTCTTTGGTATAACCCACTGCACCTTTGTTCTATAGAGATGTAACTTTAATCCTTTAAGGAGGTGTAGATTAAAGAAAAACACTTCAGGGGAAACAAAACTAACATTCATTAAGAAAGAGAGACAAAAAAGTGTTAACAAGCCTCTTGGCCAGAAGATAATGTAAATCACCTGAGACCTTTTGTATACAAAATGATATGCAGAAAGAGTCTGGGCTGCGAACGCTACTTAATTTTGTGTTACCCATTGATCTCCATGTTTTATCAAAAGTATAAAAAGCCTTCTGAACAATAAAGGATTGGACCAGTTTCTCGGACTAGTCTTTCGGCCTGTTTTCTTGGGAATCTGACTCCTCCCATGTCTCTCTTTCTCTTCTTCTCTCCGTTTCCTTCCCTCTCCTCTTTACTCTAATTTCAGGCTGAATTTCCACCTGGGGCGTGGAGGCCTGCCAAGTCTACTTACTTGCCCTGGCTGTTAAGACCCTCACGAAAGGGAGCCTAAGGTGAGGCACCCTTAGATAGTCAAGCGAGTGCCAGTGGCCCAACATAGATGGTGCAAATTCCTTGTCTGGAATTTCATTGGTCTTCTGCATAATCCAAGCTATTCAGCCCTCTTCCTCCACTTAATTCTCCTACTACACTATTGTTTCTTAACTTAATCTTATATTAATAAATAAACAAGTCTTTTCATGCCAACGCCATCCACCCTTCGAATTCCCTGGATCCACTGGGCCTAGACCCTGGCACACACCTGTACACACACATATGCAAGGCACAGGGACACAAACACAAACAGGGAATACAGGTGTTTCAGAAGCTGAAGAACTACTGGTTCATATGAAGTGCAGATATTTCCTAATTTCTTATAGGAAAATCTCCATTCTGATCTTCAGATCTGAGATATAGAAAAGTTCAAATTTCATGAAGGATAATTAATGCCTAGATTTTGAGACAGTTAATACAGAGAATTCCATATTTCATGATTAACAGTCATTTATATATATATTCTATACATATTATATATATGATATCTATAGATATTCTATACATGATATTATATACATTATATACACACACACACACACACACACACACACACACACAAAGAATATGACAGTTCATGAAGAAACGGTGGTTCTGAGAGTTCCACTTGTGAAATAGAAGTAATTCCAATTCCATATTGGTTGCCCATATCTTCATTATATACTTCATGTCAGTAAAACTTCATTGAGATTTCATGTGGAAATGTATATGATTTCACAATTCAGGCAGGAAAATGTATGCTCAACTTTTCATAGGAGAAAATATACACTTCCCCATTCATGTAGGAAAAAGTGTGCATAGGTATCCATATGTGAAACAGACAAGGTTCTGTATTTGATGAAGAAAATTACACAAGTAGATTTTCAAATATGAAATGCACATTTATTTCATGCAGAAAAATCTGACCCACATATGAAATATAGAAAATAATGTATTTCACGCAGGGAAATCATCTTTTAGATTTTCATATGCATGAAGCAGGGCATCCAAAGCCAGTATTCTGGAACAACCTGGAAAATGTAGGTAGGAAGGGAGAAAGGGAAGTGGGGAGCTTGAGGATGTTTGGGGCCCATGTATACCTATGGCTTATTAATGCTGATGTGTGGCAGAAACCATCACACTATTGTATACTTAGTAATTAGCCTCCAGTTAAAGTTTAAAAAAAAATTACATTGTGAGAACAATGAAAGGACAAGGTGCTTTCTACTAAGTGCTCTGTGGTGACCTAAATGAGAAAGAAATTTAAATTAAAAAAAAAGATGGAATATATGCACACATGAAATTGATTCACTTTGATGTATGTACAGCAGAAACAAAAACAAACATTATAAAGAGGCTATAGTCCAATAATAATTGTTTGAAATATATTACATGTCAAGTATACCTCCAACAATGAATAAATAAATGGTCCCCGCATTTGCAGTATATATGTTCATGAAGACATTATGCTAAGTAAAATATTTCAGTTACAGAAAGGCAAAATTTCTTTTTTATCACATGACGTTGTGAAGTTGAAATCCCTGCAATACAGAAACAGAGTAGACTGTGGTCATTGGGCTAGTGCAAATGGCCCATGATTGTCCAAGTTACCAACTTTTAGTCGTAGGTTGAATAAACTCATCAAGAAAGATATTCTAATAGAGGCAGGGTGGACAATGGAGCTGCAGGCCTTCACTCAAGATGATTAGTGAAGTTAGAAAGCCAACTCAACCAACAGAAACCCTCTCAGCAGAGCCTAGTGAAAGACCTCTTACAGCTTTCCCCCAGGGCCCTCCAGTCCCTATGGTGCTGGGCTGGGTAATGAACTGAGGAGCTTGGGGACAGGCTATGGCTTGCACAGTACCAGAGCCCTTGCTGGAGCCACTCACTGTGGCCTGGCCCAGGTTTCCAAGCAGTGACCAACATGCCCCATCCCCACTTGAATCTGTGAGGGTCACAGTCTATGGGTCCCAGCTCCCCACTAGGGTATCCTGAGGAGGTTGCAGGCCAGTTGCATGCTGGGCACCTGTCTCCCTCATTGGAGATGGCTGGGAAGGGTATGACCTTGGGAGGGGGCACAGAAAACTGAGAGCTGCCTCTTCCAGCTGGGACTGGGCACTGGTGGGAGGACCAAGACTGAGTGTTAGAAAAATGCTCCCAGACAGGATAGCCAGTCTGCACAGAGACCCCCTCCTCCTTACCAGGAACTTGGAGGGTGAAATTCCAGCTTGGGACCTTTCCTTTCATAATATGGAATACTACTTGTTTCTCTCAAAGATTACAGGAACACAGTTACCTGACCACGACCTTAACTCAAGAACACAGGATCTGGCAGCAGGAAGTTTGCAATAGCTGAGGACACTCTTCCCTCACCTTTCCTGTAAATGGCTTTGCAGAAAGTTTTGGGGGAGTTCATGATTTTTAAAGGCATAAGCCACCCATCTCCTTGTATGGCACAATCTCCCCTGTTTCCATATCGCTTGGCCTAATGATGTTGGGTACACAAGTATTTGGCAAAAGTAGCACCTTATCTCTCAAGGCTATGGTGGGCAACAGACTGAGAAAATGCCTCATTCCAAAAAACCACATAACTTGTAAAAGTATGAGCTGTTTATCCTTCTTCTATATAAAGCAAATTAGCAGACACAAATAGCTCCCCCAATTACCAGGTGAATTTAGGACAAAATGTGACAAAGTTTGTCATCAGGTCTACTTTGCGACTACTTACTATTTTGAAAATATTTGTAATGAACTGATTTGCTAGGATACATATAGAGAGTATCGGAGAAGGAAATGGTAACACATTCCAGTACTCTTGCCTGGAAAATCCCATGGATGGAGGAGCCTGGTAGGCTACAGTCCATGGGGTTGGGAAGAGTCGGACACAACTGAGCGACTTCACTTTCACTTTTCACTTTCATGAATTGGAAAAAGAAAGGGCAATCAACTCCAGTGTTCTTGCCTGGAGAATCCCATGGACAGGGGAGCCTGGTGGGCTGCCATCTATGGGGTCGCACAGAGTCGGACACAACTGAAGCAACTTAGTAGTTTGTTTATCATGTGTCTCCCATTATGGTTTAATACTTACTCAAAAACAGAAATGTCTTCCTTCCCTTATGTCTTTCTGGAGAGGATTTCTAGATTGGTAAGAAATTCTGAACTTTATTTACATCTGCATTACCCCTGGACCACACTTTTTTCTAACCAGTTGCTTTTTCCGTTGTAGAGGCCCACTGCTTGGAGTGAATTCTGGGAGACAGATGAATATACAACAATACCAAGTGGAAAGAAGAGTATCAGTATTATGGAATAAAGCATATTCTCTCAAAATGTGTATGTTGAAACTCTAACTCTCCGCACTTTATATGTAGTCGAACTGTGCATAAATTATAATTTCTTTCTGACCCTGTTTGGAAATAGGGCCTCTATATAAGTGCTTGTATTAATACGACTGGCACTTTATAAGAAAATATCAGTCACAGACAACACAGAGATGTTACTGTATGAAGACAAAGCCAGATAGTGGCTAGTCACAATCCAAAAGAGGTGTCCGAAGACCAAATCTGCTGACCCTTTGAATGCTAGCTTGTTCTCCAGAAGTTTGAGAAACCATTTATTGAAGCTACCTGGTATGTGGCACTTTGTTATGGCAACCCTGGCAAACCAATACACACACTTCCTCTTGAGAAGAAGCTGTCAATTCCAAAAGAGGCCTCCTTTACTTACATAGGTTTCCAGAGAATGGGAACCGTTAAAGGACTCTCTTTCCCATCAACTGACTATCCTCACAGATTCCTAATGCTCCCTAAGAGCTTTCAAGGCCTCTTTAGAGGTTCAGCTAGGCTATAGCTTATTCCTATTTCACGGGTCAAGTTGACCTAGGAAATATTAGAATGAGCATAATTCACAAGTGGTGGAAGGAAACAGGCACATACAGAAGGCAGCCTGACCTCATGAAAAGCATACAGTCCTCTCCTTTTAACCTTCCCAAACTGTTGGAGCTGCCTGGGCCTATCCACCGACACAGGCGACCATGTGTGTTGGTGTCACCTTCTGCATGGCAGAGTTTGCCACCACTCTTCTCTCCAGTCCTCTGTATTCCTGAGACCCACTCCCACCTCGAAGAGGCCACACTTATACCTTGCAATTGACATATCTGAAAAAAATAAAGACGACAATCCAGTCCAAACTAAAGGACCCTAACCCATGGAGATGTATTTGGTTCTCAATCCCAAAAAGGCTGTGATGAACACCACAGCCACAGATCCAGGCAACGTTGCCATTAAAACCTACATCCATGCCAGGGACATGTGCTCAGTACTGATACAGAGTGCAGACTTTGAGTCCTCTACCAACTTGAGAAGCAACAGTTAGAACTGGACATGGAACAACAGACTGGTTCCAAATAGGAAAATGAGTACATCAAGGCTTTATATTGTCACCCTGCTTATTTAACTTCTAAGCAGAGTACATCATGAGAAACGCTGGGCTGGAAGAAACACCAGCTGGAATCAAGATTTCCGGGAAAAATATCAATAACCTCAGATAGGCAGATGACACCACCCTTATGGCAGAAAGTGAAGAGGAACTAAAAATCCTCTTGATGAAAGCAAAAGTGGAGAGTGAAATAGTTGGCTTAAAGCTCAATATTCAGAAAACGAAGATCATGGCATACAGTCTCATTACTTCATGGGATAGATGAGGAAACAGTGAAACAGTGTCAGACTTCATTTTTGTGGGTTCAAAAATCACTGCAGATGGTGACTGCAGCCATGAAATTAAAGATGCTTGCTCCTTTGAAGAAAAGTTATGACCAACCTAGATAGCATACTGACATTACTTTGCCAACTACGGTCCTTCTAATGAAGGCTGTGGTTTTTCCTGTGGTCATGTATGGATGTGAGAGTTGGACTGTGAAGTAAGCTGAGTACCGTAGAATTCATGCTTCTGAATTGTGGTGTTGGAGAAGACTCTTGAGAATCCCTTAGACTTCAAGGAAATCCAACCAGTCCATTCTGATGGAGATCGGCCCTGGGATTTCTTTGGAAGGAATGATGATAAAGCTGAAATTTTGGCCACCTCATGCGAAGAGTTGACTCATTTTAAAATACTCTGATGCTGGGAAGGATTGGCGGAAGGAGGAGAAGGGGATGACCAAGGATGAGATGGCTGGATGGCATCACTGATTCTATGGATGTGAGTCTGAGTGAACTCCGGGTGTTTCTGATGGACAGAGAGGCCTAGCGTGCTGCAATTCATGGGGTCACAAAGAGTCTGACAGGACGGAGGGACTGAACTGAACTGAACCATCTTGAGAAATTGTCAGCAAGACCTCTCTATCTTCCACCTTAGCCAAGCCTAAAAGACAGAGTGTACTGCTGCATATCAGTCCCAAGGCATGCTCAACTGAGAATATTTTGAGGTAACAGTACAGGTACAGGGTGCCTTGGAAATGACATACACCCAAAATGAAGGCATATAAAAGCCTTTTAGTGCCAGTTTCAGGGAAAAAATGATCATCTCTCAGATTATCAGGTTAATAGCATTTTAATCACTGATAACATTCAGCTTAGGTATAAGGCAGTGCATGTTGCCTCTAAGGAACTTAATCAAGAAATTTCAGTTTAGGCCTGCCTGCAGCCTCTAATTTCCATTCCTCATATGTTTTCAATCAATCAGCTGGCAGCTCAAGATATGGACAATGGGCAGGCACTAATCAAAGATGATGAAGACTGAAAGAACAGAGAAATTTCCCCATGCCAGGAACAGGGAACGCTACAGTTGGTGATAAGATGGAAGGAGTTGGAAAGGCAGTTGATGGAGTGGTATCAGAGCCAGGATCTGGCAGGAGCTCCTCCAGACATGCCTGCATCCCTGGGGGTCATATTTCCGAATTTAATAAAGAAATGTAGTCACTGGCCTCAATGACCTTTTACAACCTTACAATCTTAATGCCTCAACATATTAGACTAGGCCAAAGGCAATGACACCGTTATCCCTCACTGCCTTTCTATTCTAGTTATTCATTTTTTTAAAGCTATACTCATTTAATTTTATTATTATTTTTTAATTTGTTTATTTTAATTGGAGGCTAATGTGGTGTTGGAGAAGACTGTTGAGATTCCCTTGGACTGCAAGGAGATACAACCAGTCTATTCTAAAGGAGATCAGCCCTGGATGTTCTTTGGAAGGAATGATTCTAATGCTGAAACTCCAGTACTTTGGCCACCTCATGCAAAGAGTTGACTCATTAGAAAAGATTCTGATGCTGGGAAGGATTGGGGGCAGGAGGAGATGGGAATGACAGAGGATGAGATGGCTGAATGGCATCACGTACTCGATGGAGGTGAGTTTGAGTGAACTCCGAGAGATGGTGATGGACAGGAAAGCCTGGCATGCTGCGATTCATGGTGTCACAGAAACTTGTACACGACTGAGCCACTGAACTAAACTTAACTGAATTACTTTATAATATTGTATTGGTTTTGCCATACATCAGTGTGAATCTGCCACGGGTGTACACGTGTTGCCTATCCTGAATCTCCTTCCTTCTTCCCTCCCTGTACCATCCCTCCGGGTCATCCCAGTGCCCCAGCCCCAAGCATCCTGTATCCTGCACTAAACCTGGACTGGCGATTAGTTTCTTGTATGCTATTATACATGTTTCAGTGCCATTCTCCAAAATCATCCCACACTCTCCCCCTCCCACAGCGTCCAAAAGACTGTTCTATACATCTGTGTTTCTTTTGCAGTATCACAGGCAGGGTTATTATTACCATCTTTCTAAATTCCATATATATGCATTAGTATGCTATATCGGTGTTTTTCTTTCTGGCTTACTTCACTCTGTATAATAGGTTCCAGTTTCATTCACCTCATTATAATTGATTCAAATGCATTCTTTTTAATGGCTGAATAATATTCCACTGTGTATATGTACCACAGCTCTGTTATCCATTCATCTGCTGATGGACATCTAGGTTGCTTCCATGTGCTGGCTATTATAAACACTGCTGTGATGAACATTGGGATACACGTGACTCTTTCAATTCTGGATCCCAAAGTGTGTATGCCAAGCAGTGGGATTGCTGGGTCATAAGGCAATTTTATTTCCAGTTTTTTTAAGGAATCTCCATAGTGGCTGTACTAATTTGCATTCCCACCAACAGTGTTAGAGGGTTCCCTCTTCTCCACACCCTGCCCAGAATTTATTGCTTGTAAACTTTTGGATCAGTTCACAACAGATTAGGTTATTAGTTTTATTTCCCAAGAGATTATGAAATGGTCTAAGTGACCAGAATGTTTGACTGAGAAAGTAGAGTTCATTCCACTTGTTTTGCCCAATTCTGGTCGGTTCCTGGAGGAGACATTGGGTGCCTCTTGGCACTGGCAGGTCAGTATAAACCCCTGTCAGTTTTCTGCCATAAGCTATATGAGATCAGTGCCAAACCACAGAGCAGGGCTCTTCACTTGCTTCATGGAGGTTGTGTCATTCATTCACACAACACACCATAGAGTTAGTAAGGTGCAGGAGGAAACGTGTTAGCTAGGAGAATAAAGAACTAGAACTTCAAGCATCCTTATCTGTCCTGAGAATCCCAGATGAGCCTACAAGATGAAAGTTTGTTGCAGAACCAAGACAGACACCAGGATCCTTGGTCTCCAGAGGAGAAGAATTAAAACTGGGGCTTGATTGCTTAAAGCATTTGTGTAAAAAAAAAAAAAAAAAGTTTTATTAAAGTATAAAAGAGATAGAGAAATCTTCTGAGGTAGATATCAGAAGGGGGCAAAAAGAGTATTCCTCTGTTAGTCTTTAGCTGGATGCTATATAGCTACTAACAGTCTGCTAATTAAAGAAAGGAAATGCCTCAAAACTCAGAGAATGACACCAGGACCATGAGCTGATTGACATGAATCTTGAAGACAGGTCGATTTCCATACAAATATATCATTCATCTCCAACATACATTAGGAGAATAATATAGAAGTATAGCCTACTGGTTGTTAAGTTGGTCCTCACAGAGTCTAGCATAAATGCGTAGTACATTAACATAGCATAAGACAAACATTTTCATAAGAAAAATGCATTGGTTAGATCAAGATTTGAGAAAGGTTAAGTTCAGGTGGAACCAGCTGTCCTTATGCAACACAAAATATTAACAGAAACCTCTTTTATGTATTTGTTAGAGATGTGTCTATACAAATATATAAAAGAGGTTTAGAGTGCCTGATGAACTATGGAATGAGGTCCGTGGCATTGTAGACAAAGATCAAGGCCATCCCCATGGAAAAGAAATGCAAAAAAGCTAAATGGCTATCTGGGGAGGCCTTACAAATAGCTGTGAAAAGAAGAGAAGCAAAAAGCAAAGGAGAAAAAGAAAGATATAAGCATCTGAATGAAGAGTTCCAAAGAACAGCAAGAAGAGATAAGAGAGCCTTCTTCAACGATCAATGCAAAGAAATAGAGGAAAACCCAAAATTGGGAAAGACTAGAGATCTATTGAAGAAAATCAGAGATACCAAGGGAACATTTCATGCAAAGATGGGCTCAATAAAGAACAGCAATGGTATGGACCTAACAGATGTAGAAGATATTAAGAAGTGGCAAGAATACACAGAAGAACTGTACAAAAAGAATCTTCATGACCCAGATAATCACTATGGTGTGATCACTCATCTAGACCCAGACATACTGGAATGTGAAGTCAAGTGGGACTTAGAAAGCATCACTATGAACAAAGCTAGTGGAGGTGATGGAATTCCAGTGGAGGTATTTCAAATCCTGAAAGATGATGTGAAAATGCTGCACTCAATATGCCAGCAAGTTTGGAAAACTCAGCAGTGGACACAGGACTGGAAAAGGGCAGTTTTCATTCCAGTCCCAAAGAAAGGAATTGCCAAAGAAAGCTCAAACTACCACACAATTGCACTCATGTCACATGCTAGTAAAGTAATACTAAAAATTCTCCAAGCCAGTCTTCAACAATATGTGAACCAGGAACTTTCTGATGTTCAAGCTGGTTTCAGAAAAACAGAGGAACCAGAGATCAAATTGCCAACATCCTCTGGGTCATGGAAAAAGCAAGAAAGTTCCAGAAAAACATCTATTTCTGTTTATTGACTATGCCAAAGTCTTTGACTCTGTGGATCACAATAAACTGTGGAAAATTCTGAGAGATGGGGAATACCAGACCACCTGAGCTGTCTCTTGAGAAATTTGTATGCGAATCAGGAAGCAACAGTTAAAACAGGACATGGAACAATACTGGTTCCAAATAGGAAAAGGAGTGCATGAAGGCTGTATATTGTCACCCTGCTTGTTTGACTTATATGCAGAATACATCATGAGAAACGCTGGACTGGAAGAAACACAAGCTGGAATCAAGATTGCCAGGAGAAATATCAATCACCTCAGATATGCAGATGACAGCACCCTTATGGCAGAAAGTGAAGAGGAACTAAAAAGCCTTTTCATGAAAGCGAAAGAGGACAGTGAAAGAGGCTTAAAGCTCAACATTCAGAAAACGAAGATCATGGCATCCGGTCCCATCACTTCATGAGAAATAAATGGAAAAACAGTGGAAACAGTGTCAGACTTGATTTTTTGGGGGCTCCAAAATCACTGCAGATAGTGACTGCAGCCATGAAATTAAAAGATGCTTACTCCTTGGAAGAAAAGTTACGGCCAATCTAGATAGCATATTCAAAAGCAGAGACCTTACTTTGCTGACTAAGGTCCATCTAATCAAGGCTATGGTTTTTCCATTGGTTAAGTGTAGATGGAGAGCTGGACTGTGAAGAAGGCTGAGCCCCGAAGAATTGATGCTTTTGAACTGTGGTGTTGGAGAAGACTTTAGAGAGTCCTTTGGACTGCATGGAGATCCAACCAGTCTATACTGAAAGAGATTAGCCCTGGGGTTTCTTTGGAATGAATGATGCTAAAGCTGAAACTCCAGTACTTTGGCCACCTCATGAGGGAGTTGACTCATTGGAAAGGACTCTGATGCAGGGAGGGATTGGGGGCAGGAGGAGAAGGGAACAACAGAGTATGAGATGGCTGGATGACATCACAGACTCGATAGACCTGAGTCTGAGTGAACTCCAGGTGTTGGTGATGGACAGGGAGGACTGGCGAGCTGCAATTCATGGGGTCGCAAAGAGTCGGAGACGACTGAGCGACTGAACTGAACTGATATATACATTTAAAACACTACTTTGTTTCATCCTGCCCCTTAAGAGAGAAATTAAAACATAAAATAAAATAAATCTGACAATTGCAGCCTATTTCCTTCCTTTGGAGAGACCCCTGGATTTCTTAACTATTACTCCCTCAAGAGCTTCAATTTAAAGCTTGTAATTGGGTTGACTATTTCTTTCTGGTTCAGTCTTGGAAGACTGAGCTTATCTAAGAATCTGTCCATTTCATCCATGTTATCCATTTTATTGCCATATAGTTGTTCTTAATAGTCTCTTATAATCCTTTATATTTCTGCATTGGCTGTTGTAACCTCTCCTTTTTCAGTTCTAAGTTTGTTGCTTTGATTCTTCTCTTTTTATCTTGCTGACTGTAGCCAAGTTTGCCGATTGTTTTTCCTTGCCAAGAGCCAGCTATTAGTTTTATTAATCATTGTTATTGTTTTTCTTTTTATTTCTGCTTGAATGTATGTAAATTTTTCCTTCTTCTAATTTTTTGTTGTTGTTTTTGTTCTATCTGCAGTTGTTTTAAATGTCACGTTACTTTGTGTATTGGATTTTTTTTTCTTGTTTCTTGAGGTAGATATACATTGTTATAAAGTTACCTCTTAGAAACCACATTGGCCACATCCCATAGGTTGTGAGTTCTGTGTTTTCATTGTCATTTATTTATAGGATTTTTTCTTCCTTTTGATTTATTCAATAACTCGTTGGTTATATAGAAACGTGTTGCTTAACCTCCATATGTTTGTTGTTCTTACAGTTTTTCTTCTAATTTTTATCTAGTTTCATAACATGGTTAAAGAAGATGTCTGTTATGATTTTAATTTTATTAAATTTTCTGAGGTTTGGTTTGTAGCCAAGGTGTAGTCTATCCTGGAGAATATTCTGTGTGCACTTGAGACGAAGGTGTATTCCTCTGCATTAAATGGCATGTCCTGAAGATATCAAAGAAATCCATCTCATCTCATGTATCATTTAAGACATGTTTCCTTATTAATTTTCCCTTTTGATGTTTGTTCATTGGTGTGAGTGCGGTGTTAAACTCTCCTACTATGATTGTGCTGCTGTCAAGAACTCCTTTAAGTCTGTTCAGTTCAATTCAGTCGCGTCCGACTCTTTGCGACCCCATGAACCACAGTATATAATGCCTTCCTGTCCATCACCAACTCCCGGGGTCCACACAAACCCATGTCCATTGTGTCGGTGATACCACCCAACCATCTAGTACTCTGTCATCCCCTTCTCCTCCTGCCCTCATCTTTCCCAGCATCAGGGTTCTTTTCAGATGATTCAGGTGGCCAAATTCTTGAAGTTTCAGCTGGAACATCAGTTCCTCCAACAAACACCCAGGACTGATTTCCTTTAGGATGGACAGGTTGGATCTCCTTGCAGTCCAAAGGACTCTCAAGAGTCTTCTCCAACACCACAGTTCAAAAGCATCAATTCTTTGGTGCACAGCTTTCTTCATAGTCCAACTCTCACATCCATGCATGATTCCTGGAAAAATAATCATAGTCTTGACTGCTGCTGCTGCTGCTGCTAAGTCGCTTCAGTCGTGTCCAACTCTGTGCGACCCCACAGATGGCAGCCCACCAGGCTTCCCCTTCCCTGGGATTCTCCACGCAAAAACTAGATGGACCATTGTTGGCAAAGAAATGTCTATGCATTTTAATATGCTGTCTAGGTTGGTTACGACTTTCCTTCCATGGAGCAAGTGTCTTTTAATTTCATGGCTGCAGTCACCATCTGCAGTGATTTTGGAGCCCAGAAAAATAAAGTCAGCACTGTTTCCACTGTTTCCCCATCTATTTGCCATGAAGTGATGGGACCAGATGCCACGACCCCAGTTTTCTGAATGTTGAGCTTTAAGCCAACTTTTTCGCTTTCCTCTTTCACTTTCATCAAGAGGATCTTTAAGTTTTCCCTTTCTGCCATAAGGCATAAGGCACCTGAATATCTGAGGTTATTGACATTTCTCCTGGCAATCATAATTCCAGCTTGTGCTCCCTCCAGCCCATCATTTCTCATGACGTAAACTTCATATAAGTTAATTAAGCAGGGTGACAGTACACAGCCTTGACATAGTCCTTTTCCTCTTTGGAACCAGTCTGTTGTTCTATGTCCAGTTCTAACTGTTGCTTCCTGACCTGCATATAGGTCTCCCAAGAGGCAGGTCAGGTGGTCTGGTATTCTCATCTCTTTCAGAATTCTCCACAGTTTATTGTGATCCACACAGTCAAAGGCTTTGGCATAGTCAATAAACAGAAATTGATGTTTTTCTGGAACTCTCTTGCTTTTTCCATGATCCATCAGATGTTGGCAAGTTGATCTCTGATTCTTCAGCCTTTTCTTAAACCAGCTTGAATATCTGGAAGTTTGCGGTTCATGTATTGCTGAAGCCTGGCTTGGAGAATTTTGAGTATTGCTTTACCAGCGTGTGAGATGAGTGCAATTGTGTGGTAGTTTGAGCATTCTTTAGCACTGCCTTTCTTTGAGACTGGAATGAAAACTGACCCTTTCAAGTCCCGTGGCCACTGCTGAGTTTTCCAAATTTGCTTATGTATCGAGTGCAGCACTTTCCAAGCATCTTCTTTTAGAATTTGAAATAGCTCCACTAGAATCCCATCACGTCCACTAGCTTTGCTTGAAGTGATGTTTCCTAAGGCCCACCTGTGCTGGGGTCCAGCCCCGGTGGATCCAGGGTAATTCGAAGGGGAGATGGCATCGGCGACTAGGAAAGAATTATTTAATAAAGAGAGATTAAGAAAGAATAGTGTAGTGGAGAAAATAGAGGAGAAAGGAGGCTGAAATTCCTTGGTTTACATAGAAAGCCAATAAAGTCCCGAGACAAGGTACTTGCACCATCTACATAGGCCGCAGGCGCCCGCTTGAATAGTGGAGGGTGCCCCACCTTGGGGTCTCTCTTGCGTAGGTCTCAGAAGCCCAGGCAAATAAGTAGACTTGGCGAGCCTCTATGCTCCAGATGGGAATTCAGCCTGAAAACGGAGAATAAGGAAAGAAGGACATGAGGAAGTCAAGTATCGGTGCAAGACACACAACTTTATTTTCAAAAGTAGCTTATATACCCCAAGTTGTACATAAAGAAATAATGGAATATGCAGAGTTATGCAGGGGCAGCAGTCCTGACCCTTATTGAGACCAGGCTTTCTTTTTGCATACCCTCCCGTATACAAAAGGTCTTAGGTGATTTACATTATCTTCTGGCCAAGAGGCCTGTTAACATTTTTATGGCTCTTTTTCTAGACAAATGTCTATCTACGAGAAAACTCATTTTCCCCTGAAGTGTTTTTCTTTAATCTGCATCGCCCTCAAAGTACTAAATAAAGTTGCATTCCTGTAGAACAAAGGTGCAGTGGGTTATAACAAAGAAAGTACTTAACTCAAAGATCTAATGTTGCTAATGCCAGGGCTACTGCCTGTTTTTTTCTACATACCAGCTGTATCAACAAATAAAAGTTATGAAAACTTGACAGCAAGCATTGGCTCAACAATGAAACCCTTAATCAGTCCTATTGCAATGATTTGACTCCTTGGAAGGCCCTACATTCCTAGGATGCTTTAAGCTTCCTGTGCCTCTCACGGTCGGGAGGCTGTAAACAATCACACGTGTGGCCGTAAGAGTCTGGATAAACCTGTCAGGCAGGCTAGAAAGCCATCAGAGGGGTTTTTGGATAGAAACAACTCTTATTATGCCCAGGAGACTTATTATCTACAAGCTCTCAGTTAACATTTTCCAGAAAAAGATGGTAGGGGGACAGCCCCCTGTTAATGTCAGAGGAGTTGTTGAAAGGCATAATATAGTAAGGCAGACATATTCTGGTTTTGGGGTAGATGCTCGAGTAGGTCCAGGGAGGTCCCCTCGAGATCTGACCCGCCTTTGCCTGTCAGGTCTCTTCCTCACGACCTTTGTCATGGGCAGGATTCCTCGTGCTGGCTCCTGGCACGCCTGACTTCACATTCTAGGATGTCTGGCTCTAGGTAAGTTGTAGTGATCACACCTTCGTGATTATATGGGTCGTGAAGATCTTTATTTGTACAGTTCTCCTGTGTATTCTTGCCACCTATTCTTAATACCTTCTTCTCCTGTTAGGTCCACACCATTTCTGTCCTTTATTGAACCCATCTTTGCATGAAATGATCCCTTTGTATCTCTAAATTTTTTTTTTTTTTTGAAAATTCGTTTGTCTTATGTATTGTGCTCCTATGTTGGGTGCATATATATTGACAACTGTTATGTCTTCGTTTTGGATTGATCCCTTGATCATTATGTAGTGTTCTTCTTCGTCGTTTGTAGTACTCTTGTTCTAAGGTCTATGTTTTCTGATATGAGGATTGCTACTCCAGCTTTCTTTTGCTTCCCATTTGCATGGAATATAATTTTCCATCCTCTCACTTTCAGTCTATATGTGTCTTTAGGGCTGACGTGTGTTTCTTGTAGAGAAAATAATCGATACCTGTTTTTGTATCAATTCAGCCAAGCTGTGCTTTTTGTTTGGAGGCATTTAATCCATTTACATTTAAGCTAATTATTGATATCCATGTTTCTATTATAATTATCGTAATTGATTTGGGTTGATTTTGTAGATCTTTTTTTCTTCTTTTGTATTTCTTGACTATATAGGTACCCTTAAGATTTGTTGTAAAGCCGCTTTGGTCATACTGAATTGTCTTAACTTCTGCTTCTCTGAACAGTTTGATTTCTCCATCAGTTTTGCATGAGGTGTTTGCTGGGTACAGTAATCTTGGTGGTAGATTTTTCCCTTTCAGTGTTTTAAATATATTCTGCCATTCCCTTCCGGCCTGCAGGGTTTCTGCTGAACGAATAGCTCTTAAGTGAGTAGGTTTTCCTTTGTATGTTACTTGTTGCCTCTCCCTTGCTTTTTAAAATATTCCTTCTTTGCGTTTAGTCTTTGTTAGTTAGATTATTGTGTTTTACCATGTTTCTGCTTTGGAGTATCCTGTACGGGGCTCTTTGTGCCTGTTTGATTTGATTGACTATTTCCTTTTCCATGTTGGGGAAATTTTCAGCTACAATCTCTTCCAAATTTTCCTCAAACCCTTTCCTTTTCTCTCTTCTTCTGGGTCCCCTAATACTCAATATTTGGTATATTTAAGATTATCCCAAGGGTCTCTGAAACTATCCATTCTTTTCATTTCTTATTCTTTATTCTGATCTTCAGTACTTATATCCACTATTTTATCTTCAAGATCACTGGTTCGTTCTTCTGCTTCAGATTGTCTGCTTGGCAATGGCACCCCACTCCAGTACTCTTGCCTGGAAAATCCCATGGACGGAGGAGCCTAGTAGGCTGCAGTCCATGGGGTTGCCAAGAGTCAGACATGACTGAGCAACTTTGCTTTCACTTTTCACTTTCATGAATTGGAGAAGGAAATGGCAACCCACTGCAGTGTTCTTGCCTGGAGAATTCCAGGGACAGGGGAGCCTGCTGGGCTGCCGTCTATGTGGCCGCACAGAGTTGGACACGACTGAAGTGACTTAGCAGAGTATATTTAATTTCAGCAATTTTGTTGTCTCTGTATGTTTGTTCTTTAATTCATCTAGGTCTTTGTTCATTGATTCTTGCATTTTCTCCAGTTTCTTTTCAAGTGTTTTGATCATCTTTACTATCATTATTCTGAATTATTTTTCAGATACTTTGCCTATTTCCCCTGTAGTAATGTGGAATTCTGTGTTTCTAGCTTGATCCATCGTTTGTGTAGTATTTCTCTGCCTTTTCTATTTTTTTTTTTAACTGTTTATGTTTAACATCTCTATCTCCCAGGATTCAAGGTTCAATTCTTTCTTCCTTTTTGTTTCTGCCTTCCAAAACTTGGTTCAGGGCTTTGCGTATGGTGTACAGACAGGGGATATGTGCTGAGGGGTGTGTGTGTGTGTGTGTGTGTGTGTGTGTGTGTGTGTGTGTGTGTGTGTGTGTGTTAAGTGTTTCTTTTTCCCCTGATTGGCAAATGTGAGGCAGGTGGAAATCCTGTCTACTGATGACTGGGTTTTTATGTTTGTTTTGTTTGTGATATCTTGGATGAGATATCCTGCACGGGGAGCTACTGTTTTGTAGAGTGATTCTGGGTCTTGTATTCAAGGGTTACCTTTGTGTGACTTCTCTCTAATTGAGTCTCTAGGGTCAGTCCTCGGGTAGTCTAGGATTTGGAGTTCCAAGTGGATTAAGAGCAACTGTATTCAGTGCACTCTCACAGCCTGAAGCAGGGTTTTCAGACTAGAAACTAGAAACCTAAGGAGAGCTACATGAACACTGAGAAAAGGAGGGGGGGGGGGAATGGATAAGTTTTCTGGTAAGTTGCCCCAGAAATAAATCATCTTCAAGGTGAAACTTCAGAATTGTGAAAGGTGAGAGACAACAGAATGAAACCTGGAATAGTGTGGCTGTGGGGAAAGGTTGAAGGAGACACACTGTTCCTGCCATGTGACACATCTGAGTTAACTTAGAGAGATGAGAATGGCAGGTGAGTTTGGAGAGTTCTGTAGGGGTTTTTAAAAATGCCTCATTTCTCCACAAAGTCATCTGAGTCACTCTGCATCCTCCCCTAGAGGTATCAGAATGGGACTTTGTGATGTCAACGCTCACCCAGGTCCCCCATTGACTGGGGAATGACTTGCTGAACTCATAAAGCATAAGGGTGTGGCCCCTATGGAGGGGTAGGTATAGAGGGGCTCAGGGCCTCTGGAGTAGACCACTGTGAGTCTTCAAAATGAATAAGATGAATGGGAAGCCACAAGGCTCTACAGCTGTTTGGGAACAGTCGACTCCAGATATCCAGGAGGAAAATATGAAGACCTGCTCTCCATTGAGGTCCAAAAGAAGTGTCAAGGTGAGACGAACCCATCCAAACTCCTCTTGTCTGTTGACACTGCCCCTTAAGACCCCCCCACTCCCATCCTTGCCTGTCACATACCCCCTTCTCTGTGCACACCCCTTCTCCTCAAGCCTTCAGTTCAGAACATCATCACCCTCTTCCCCAAATCAATGCCATTCCTTGCTCCTCTAATTTTCTACAGGTGGCCAGGGTAACTGTGAGGATGAATAAGCAATTTCAGCCAAAGCTGACCAAGAAATCTTCTCAAAAATCTCCTACCTCAGAGAAGCTTAAGAAAATCAGAGGCTCAAAGCTCTGTAGCCAGGGTTCAAAGGTGAATGAAGAGCTGAACCAGAACAAACTGGAGGAGGTCCCAGAGATAGTGGAGAACCTTGCTATTCCAGCTGGACCAGTGGGGCAGCCAGTCACTTCAGAACATGGCTAGAGAGCTCAGAAATCTTCGAGTGTCTCACCGATAAGAACTGGCCAACAGTACAGTCATTTAATCTTATACCAACAGCATACACTAATGATGAACAGTAAATAAATTCAACCTGAAGTGGAATTAGGTGTATCTCTCAGTTCTCTGATACTGGGGGATGGAGACGGCAGGGAAGAGATAAATATATGAAGAGGGAGCCAGATAGGTCCTGGGAGTTGAAGATGAGACCAGAAGGTCCATGGTAGGCAGCAAGTAGTGGGAAGAACTGGGTGCAGACTGAGCCCCAAAGATGCACTTACCTAAAGAGGAAGAGGAAGAGGAAGAGTACTTGAGGTTTATGTCTGAGTGCAGAGGTGCGAACTTAGCTAGGGAGCCTTTTCATGTGTGGGGTTGAAGTGCCATTTACTAAAAAGACATACATAGTAGTTGCCCCTAGGCCACTTACTTCATAGAAGTGTTTATTACACCTCAAAATATGATGTCAGCAACTAGCAGCCTCAAAAACTCAATCTTCCTTTCTAAAAGGTAATCTTTAGAAGCTAAATAATGCTTTTGTTGTTGTTGCTGTTGTTTGTTTGTTTGTTTGTGTTTTCAGTATGGAGATTTATCAAAAGCTAAAAATGGAATAGCACATGACCTATCAATTTCATTATTGGATAAATATTAACACAAACACACACAGCATTAATTTAAAAGGCGCATGTACCCAAAGTTGCTTAAGTCACACAATTCAGCAAGACACAGAAGCACCCAAACGGTCGCCAGATGAGAGTCACATGAATGATAAGGATGTGGCATATGTGTACCACAGGACAGTCGTTGTTGTTCAATCACTAAGGCATGTACCCCTCCTTGCCACACCGTGCACTCTACCCTCCAGCCTCCTCTGCCCATGGAATTATCCAGGCAAGAATACTCCAGTGGGTTACCATTTCCTTTTCCATGGGATCTTCCTTACCTATGGATTGAACCCACGTCTCCTGATAGATTATTTGCCACTCAGCACCAGAAGACCTTTGGAATATTACTCAGCAATAAAAAGAAGAAAATATTGCCATTTGCAAAAACATGGAAGGTGTAATAACTAAGTAAAGAACTTCAGATAGAAATTATATGTCTTATTGATATGATATCATTTATTGAATCTAAACATAACAGAAAGTAGAGAATTTAACAAAATGTAGGCTCACAGAAATAGAGAACAATCTACTGGTTACCATCCAGGAGGGGGAAGGGAAGGCACAATACAGAGGTGGGGGACTGGAGACACAAAGCATTAGGTGTAAGATGTATTGTACACATGAAGAACAGAGCCGGCAATTTGTAGTAAGCATAAATGGAAAGCCTGGCTTTGGAGAATTTTGAGGACTACTTTACTAGTGTATGAGATGAGTGTAATTGTGCAGTAGTTTGAGCATTCTTTGGCATTGCCTGTCTTTGGATTGGATTGAAAATAGAACTTTCACAGTTCAGTGGACATTGCTGAGTTTTCCAAATTTTCTGGCCTATTGAGCACTGCACTTTCACAGCATCACCGTTTAGGATTTGAAATGGCTCAACTGGAATTCCATCACCTCCACTGGCTTTGTTCATTGTGACGCTCTCTAAGGCCTACTTGACTTCACATTCCTGAACGTCTGGCTCTAGGTGAGTGATCACAGCAACGTGATTATCTGGGTCGTGAAGATCTTTTTTTGAACAGTTCTTCTGTGTCTATTTATCACCACTTCTTAATCTCTTCTGTTTCTATTAGGTCCATAAAATTTCTGTCCTTTATTGAGCCCATCTTCACATGAAATTTTCCCTTCGTATCTTTAATTTTCTCGACGAGTTCTCTAGTCTTTCCGATTCTATTGTTTTCCTCTTTTCTTTGCACTGACCAATGAGGAAAGCTTTCTCATCTCTCCTTGATATTCTTTGGAACTCTGCACTAAAATGGGTATGTCTTTCCTTTTTGCTTTTCTTCTTTTCAGAGCTGTTTGTAAGGCCCTCCTCAGACAGCCATTTTGCTTAGTTGCCTTTCTCTTCGGGATGGTCTTGATCCCTGTCCCCTGTACAATGTCTTGAACCTCCATCCACAGTCCATCAGGCACTCTGTCTATCGGATCTAGTGCCTTAAATCTATTTCTCATTTCCAACGTAGAATCATAAGAGATTTTAATTAGCTCATACATGAGTGGTCTAGTGATTTTCCCCTACTTTCAATTTAAGTATGAATTTGGCAAAAGGAGTTCACGATCTGAGCCACAGTCAGCTCCTGGTCTTGTTTTTGCTGACTGTATGGACCTTCTCCACCTTTTGCTGCAAAGAATGTAATCACTCTGATTTCGGTGTTGACCATCTATGGTGATGCCCATTTGTAGAGTCTTCTCTTGTAGCGTTGTAAAAGGGTGCTTGCTACGACCAGCAAGCACTTGGAAAAAGCCTATTATCCTTTGCCTGCTCCATTCTGTACTCCAAGGCCCAATTTCCCTGTTATTTCAGATGTTTCTTTGACATCCTGCTATTCCATCCAGTCCCCTATAATGGAAAGGACATCTTTTTGGTGTGTTAGTTCTAGAAAGTCTT